>NW_022437040.1:5597598-5697355 GCF_009761245.1 Sapajus apella | reverse complement strand
CCCGGCCCCACCTGACCAGGGGCCCACAGGAAGTCCATCACCTTCCCATGCCCACCTGACCAAGGGCCCACAGGAAGTCCATCACCCTCCCGGCCCCACCTGACCAGGGGCCCACAGGAAGTCCATCACCCTCCCGGCCCCACCTGAGGAGGCATCCACAGGAAGTCCATCACCCTCCCGGCCCCGCCTGACCAGGGGCGCCTAGGAAGTCCATCACCCTCCCAGCCCCACCTGACGAGGCGTCCACAGGAAGTCCATCACCCTCCCGGCCCCACCTGACCAGGGGCGCATAGGAAGTCCATCACCCTCCCGGCCCCACCTGACCAGGGGCCCACAGGAAGTCCATCACCCTCCCGGCCCCACCTGACCAGGGGCCCACAGGAAGTCCATCACCCTCCCGGCCCCACCTGACAAGGGGCCCACAGGAAGTCCATCACCCTCCCGTGCCCACCTGACCAGGGGCCCACAGGAAGTCCATCACCCTCCCGGCCCCACCTGACAAGGGACCCACAGGAAGTCCATCACCCCACCCCACCTGAGGAGGCATCCACAGGAAGTCCATCACCTTCGCAGGTGCTCTTAGTATGTGGGCGTAGTCCTAACATCTGCAAGCATCCTCAGGAAAAAAAAAAAAAGAGGCTCAAGGAAGAGAAAAACCATTTTGTTCCTTACCTCCAGAGCTGCTCTCTAGAACGACACAGCCCTAATCCCAGCTAACGCGAAAGGCTAAGTCACCAAGACTGTGACAGTGTCACAACAAGATCCATGTCACACTTGTATCCCAGCACTTTGGGAGGCCAAGGCAGGAGGATTTCTTGAGGCCAGGAGTTTGTGACCAGCCTAGGCAACACAGTGAGTCCTCATCTCTATTTTAAAATAAATAAATTTTTTTTAAAGCTCCATCTTATCTGTCAGTGTGGCCAGCCCTTACACTCCCAAAAGGACTCTGAGGCCCCTGCCTGACTTGATCTCAATTCCTATTAATTTTTTCTCCCCTTGCACAAAATAGGATGAAAGGTAAAGACTTCCCTCCTGAATTAATGGTGTGAGAAACTATTTAAAAACAACGATTTCATGGCTTTCACAATCTATATGTTGCCTTAGAACTGTTTTAAGAAGCACAGGAGCTTTCCCAACCTAGTGAACAGCAGACTCCAAGACCACTGGCAGACTTCCTGTTGAAGACCCGCACCTCGGAAGACATGACTTCTCTTTTCTAAATCATTGGGTCAAGAATGTGGTTAGCTTAAAACAAAACAAGAGCCAAAACCAAAAAGCAGCAAGCCTTCCCAAGTGTCGTAGTCAGTTCAGGCTACTATGAAAAGAACCGTTGACTGGGTGACCTATAAACAACAGCCATGTTTCTTCTCTGAGTTCTGCAGGCTGGTAGTTCAGAGCCCAGGTGGCCACACCATTGGGTTCTGCTGTGGGCTGACTTCCTGGTTGAAGATGGGTAGGCTTCCCGCTGTGTCCTCATGGGGAGGAGAGATATCATCTCTCCCATGTCTGTTTCATGAGGGCACTAATCCCATTCGTGGGGGCTCCACCCTCATGACCTTATCACCTTCCAAAGGTCCCACCTCCTAACACTATCTTCATGAGAGTGAGGATTTCAACATGGGAATCTGGGGGAGACACAAACTCTCAGTTCCTAGCACCAGGAAAGCATTCACGAGTGTAACAGAGTGCTGGGGACCCTGAGAAGTCACACCTCCTCCAGGTGTCCTGGGGGCCACCAGGACAGGGGGACTTCCCCCAGCTTTGCGCAGCCTGCAGGCTGGGGACAAGTGGTCAGAGCTCTGCACCACATGGTGGGGACCAGCTCTGGAGACAGCCTTGGTCTCTCTGGCTTTGAGCTGAAGTTGCCTCTGAGCTCATCCCCTTTCTTTTCCTGCCATCCTCCTGGGGAGCTGCCTGTGGGACCCACACATTGGTAACACTGCTTGGGTATTAGATCCCTCCAAAGAAGTGGGACAAACACCACTGAGCAAAAGAACCGAACACAAAAGGGTGCACAGTGTCCACTGCCAGTGTGTGAAGTCCAAGGACAGCCAGAGCCAGCCTTGCTGCTGGGAGCCCAATGGCGGCCACCCGGGCGGGGGTGGGGAGAGGGCCTGGGGTGCCACTGGGGCACGGCTTCACACTGGGCTCCATTTATAAAACTTCAACTGGCTGAACACTCACAGCATGCGCACTTTCCTGTAAGCAGTCAAGGAGAAGTTAGAGCGGAGACACCAGTGTAGCCACACCACTGTTCAGATTCCTGGAGACGCCAAGCCTGGTTTGTCTTCTACGGGGGGTGGCTCCCTTCCCATCCTCTCATAAACAATAATGATGTTTCCTTTCTCCAGTAAAAAGGAGTGTGTCCTCAGACATCAGAAGGAGGAAGGAGTCCTCCCTTCTCACTCCTCCAACTTCAGTCCCAGTGGGGTCTGTGCAGCACGGTCCTCAGACTTCAGGAGGTGGTGCCGACGCATGATGCACTCTCAATGTCATTAGCTAGGGCAGGATCCCGGGCAGGAAGCCACCCCTGGCACTGCATGGAAAACAGCAAGTGCAGCCCATATGCACTCCCTGCCTGGTCCTCCCCACCTGGCTTGGGGTTAGACTCCACTAACCCCAAGGTCTCCACAAGCTTCATTGCAAAATTGTTTCTAGGAAGGCCTGGAAGGTAAGGTGGAAACTGAGGCACAAGGGATTGGCCAGGTGTGATGGTACATGCCTTTAGTCCCAGTTATTGGGGAGGTTGAGGATGAGGTGGGAGGATGGCTTGAGCCAGGGAGGTCAAGGCTACAGAGAGCTGAGATGGCACCAAGGCACTCCAGCTTGGCCAACAGAGCTGGAGGACTGTGGTGTGATCGTGGCTTTCTGCATTGACTCTGTCACCAAAATCATAATCATAATCATAATAAATAAAGTTCTGGCCCAGCAAAAGGAGTGGGTTGGAGAAATAGTTGGGGTAGGGAAGAGGCTTTCCTGAAAGAGCCACCTTTTCTTTGAAAACGAAGAAATGGTGGCTCTGGAAGGACCCCTTCTGGAGTCAGACTTGAGTCCAAATACACTCTTGAGGACGCAGCAAGTCTACAGAAAACAAGAAGGGTGCAGGCTCGGGGCCAGCTCCACACAGGTCCCGGGTGGGTGGGATCCCACCAGTGTGGGATCTAAGAAATATTCCTGCAGCAGTTGATTTCCAGAATGCAGATGAAAATGCCACATTAATTTCCAGAGCAAGCACCAGCCAGACTGAGTTCCACTCCTCATGAGGCCTAATAAGCAACAGTTATATATAACTTCACCTAAAATTACATCCAGCTGCAAAACAAGCCCATGCAGTTACATAGGCAGACCTGGTAGTGAAATGGGAAGACTGGGTTCCTGCCTTCAAAACAAAACCAAAAGCATGACCCAGGAGTGAGCCTGGACCTTGCGGGGCTGACCCTCTAGAGACCCTCTTCCTTCTCTTACTGCCCGTTCTGGTTGTTTTGTTTTTTTGTTTTTGCGATGGAGTCTCGCCCTGTGGCCCGGGCTGGAGTACAGTGGCACGATCTCAGCTCACTGTAACCTCCGCCTCCTGGGTCTAAGCGATTCTCTTGCCTCAGCCTCCCGAGTAGCTGGGACTACAGGCATGCATCACCACGCCCAGCTAACTTTTGTATTTTTAGTAGAGATGGGGTTTCACCATGTTGGCCAGGCTGGTCTCGAACTCCTGACCTCAGATGATCTGCCTGCCTCGGCCTCCCAAAGTGCTGAGATTACAGACGTGAGTCACAATGCCTGGCCTCTTCCTGCCCATTCTATGCATGCAATTTTCCCAGTGTAAGTCCTGATGACCTCAAAATGCCTCCAAAAGACCTTACCCAGGTGAGTTTCCCTCCTCCTCCATGTGGACAAGGATGCACATGATGGTCCAGGAGGTGCTGGCAGCCACTTTATGACCATGAGGCAAGCAGGGTGAGAACTAACCAGACCACAGGGAGCATCACTGATAACTGAACTGCAGCCTCATATGACCAAAAGCTTTGGAGAAAATCACCCCAGAGGCCTGCCCTTCCTTGGTGTGTTTTAGATGTGGGAGCCAACGAAGCCCCTGTTTATGGTAGTTGGATGTGGATGTTCTGTGACTGGACTGTGAAGCACTCTAGTAAAATCACCTTTAGAAACTCTATTTCCATGGATTTCTGATGGCGCAGGAAGTAGAGATGGTGCGCTTGCTGTGAAAGTGCGGCCCTCCCCCGCAACCAGATCGCCACACCAAGTCCTCCCACAGAGACAAGCCAGCGCCACCAGAAAGGAGACCCCAGAAGCCCATCAGAACAACCCAGCGTGTCCCCACAGCATCCCGAGACCTCTGTGCTCGGGCAGAAGGAGCAATGTGGTGAAGGAGATATTCCGGGAAGGTCAGCAGGCAGCGTTTACTACGCAGAAGCCATTGAGAATCAGAGCCATCGGCCAGGAGGCAGGAACAGTGAGTGGATGAGGAAGGCCCCATGGAGGCCAAGGAAGGGGAATGCACCTGAGAGGCACTTCAAGGAGGAAGGCTTGGCAGCACTAGGACAAAGGGGACAGATCCGCCACGGCCACAGGAGAGGGTAAAACCAAAAGGCACACATGCTGGGAAGACGCATCAGCAACGGGGATGCCCTCAAGCTTAAAATTCACAAAGACGTATTCTGGTCTTAGATCGTTTGCAGTTTTGTTAAGTTTGTTTTGTTTTGCTTGGTAGGGTGGGCAGGGAGGGGGAGGTCGCATTCGAGTTGTAAGTGGGAAGACTTATGGGACCAAGAGCCTGAGAAATTCCTTCTCTGCTCAAGGCAGCACGGGTAGAGGAAAAAGAATTCCCATGCTTCCCTCTCAAACCCCAGCAGCTGTGAGGGCAGATGTCACCAGTGCCTGCTGCTGGTAATACTGCTCAGCTCCTTACATGGTAAATTCTGCTAAGAAGTTCCCCGTTTTCCAGGAGATATTTAAAAATAAACGCAGTGGCCATTTCCCTCAGCATGAGATGAATTCTGTCAAGCGGCTGACATTTATTAGGAAACTAAAGGCAAAAAGTATCACAAACAAATGAAACCATTTGACAGAGGAGGAAACTGAGGCCCAGGAAGGCCAGTGGCAGAGCTGGGCCTCGACTCAGATCTCCTGGGTCCCCCACAAGGGCCAGGTGACCAGCTGCCCCTGCCATCCCAGAACCATTATCACATACACCACCCAGCCCATCACTCTGGAAAGGGCCTGATCTGGACAAAGAATTACTTGTCCGTTCTGACTCTAGCCCACTACCTGCAGGACTTAAGAAACTGGGAAAGCAAAGAGTGGAAAGCCAGCAAGTCCTCTTCTTTCCCGGCTTTGTTCTGTGTCTGGGAAGTGGAGCCCTCTCCCTGCTAGGTATGAACAAGGACGTGTGTGGCTTAGAAGTTGCTGGCAGCCACTTTAGCACCATGAGGGAAGCAGTTTGAGGATTCACCTGACCCACAGGGAGAATCACAGATAACTTGACCTGCATCCTTGCAGGAGTAAGAATGTTGGAAAAAGTCAATTCAAACACTTGCCTTCCTCAGGAGTCAGTTCCTAGAGCTGCCGAGGAGATAGCAGGATCAGGGTGAAAAATGACTCAGGTCTCAGACCCAGGACATTCTACTGCTGCCTCCAGGGCTGAGCAGGGGGCTGGGAAGGGTTCTTATCTTCCAAGCATGTGGAGTGTGCTCTGGGTCACTCAGAACCTCCCTCTCCTCTTCTGTGGTCCATGGGTCTCATCCAGCACCTCTGCACTGCCAGGTCCCTTAGCATCCTCCCCAACCCAGAAACTGCTGGGCTCACCGACTGAGCTATGTGACCCCTAAGGAGCTGTCAGGGCTGTTCAAGGCTCACAATTCCTTTCTCACTAAGCCCTGGCAAGCGCGAGCACCGGGGCGTGGCCGTCAGCACTCTGCATCGTCCTGGAGCTGGGTGGGCGAGCACGCAGTCATGAGCACCATGCACGTCGTTATTTTGCAGCTCAGGAATCCAAAGCCAAGAACAAGACAGTGAAGACAGCCCAAGAAGGATTTTCAGTGCACTTAATGTCTGACATTTCTCATGCACCCACTAAGTGGGACGCTGCGTCATATCTGAGCCTCACATTTTCTTCTGAGAAGACATGCACACTGCCCGACTCTTATCACCTCCGGACAGGCAGAGGAGGGAAGGCGGCAAGGCAGGTGCTTCTTTCTAAAAAAAGGAAGAGGAGAGGAGAGAGAGAAGAGAAGGACACAGGAAGAAAAAACCAGCAAGTCAACTTCAAACAGTGAATCCGTGGCACAGCCGGGGACAAAGTGCGACTTGTCTCTGCTGGATGTCCATCTGCTGCCTATCTCTGGAGGCCACACGGCTGGCCCTCCCCTGCCCGCTCCTCACTCTCCGACAACAGCTGGTAGTGCTGGCTGCTCCCCACTCTGACAGCCTCTCGGCCGCAGGCTGCACCCTGGCTTTAAAGATAGAGCCTGAGTTACGCCTCCTGAATTTGTCACACATCACGACACTGTCACCACGCTCTCTTTTGACCTAAAGAAACCTGCACTGGGTGACCTCCAAAGGCCACCTGCCTTTGAGTTTCTAGGTTAGGCAGCAGGGCTGGGAGAACTGTAATATCAACCCCTTCTCTCTTCTGAGGCCTTTTCCTTTCGGTCCTTGGAAACATTATTTGTAAAAGAACTTAAAATGCACTCACTTTGGGGATATGCTCGGGGTCAGGAGACCTCCAATGAGGCGGAAGGGAAGCTGAGGTCCTGGGGCTGGCACCAGCTGCCTTGCTTCTTTCTGCACCCCAACACCCAGCACAGGCCTGGCACACAGCACGGAGGGCTGGCTGGGTGCTTCCTAAGTGAGTGGTTATTCTGGAAATGGGCATAACCAACGTGCCAGCCAAACAGATTGACTGGAGCCTCTGGGTGCTGAGGCTTGGTTCACGGTCTCAAAGGCGTGCACTGAGTGGAATATTTGTAGACTTACATATTTATATCTGCTCTCCAGGGCAGGGCTGCCAGGTGACCAGAGTTTTCATTCTTGGTCACTTGAGCACCAAAGTAGAGAAAAGGGGCTTCAGGGAGCACTATCAGTACCTTGTTTCACGCTTGCAGACATCCCAGGCTCTGCAGGACCAGTGAGCAAGAGGAACCACCCGCATACCTGGCAATGCCAGTCTGGGGTCGGTGTGCCCTGTCTGTAGTAGCTGCACGTGGTATGTGTGAGTCTAGGGGTGCGTGCCTAATGCAAGTTTCAGGAAGGCAACCACTGTGCCATCAAGAATGGATGATTCACCTCTCCACACCAACCTCGCCAGCATGCCAACCTGTGTGGCACTGTCCAGAGCCCAGGGCTCAGCATGAATGAGGAACGCATGTACCTGAAGGCGGCTTCCCATGCCAGCCCTTCCTACCCCAGCCTCTACTGATTTTCACCCACTGCAAAGAGAAACCTGCTGTCTCTGGCTAATTTCCTCTCTCTTGACCTTCTTTTATCTATTTATTTATTTTGAGATGGAGTCTTGCCCTGTCGCCCAGGCTGGAGTGCAGTGGTGTGATCTTGGCTCACTGCAACCTCTGCCTCCCAGATTTAAGTGATTCTCCTGCCTCAGCCTCCCAAGTAGCTGGGACTACAGGTGTCCGCCACTTTGCCCGGCTAATTTTTATTTTTAGTAGAGACAGGTTTCACCGTATTAGCCAGGATGGTCTCAATCTCCTGACCTCATGATCCGCCCACCTTGGCCTCCCAAAGTGCAGGGATTACAGGCATAAGCCACCGCGCCTGGCCTCTCTTGACCTTCTTAAGCAAACCTCCAGGAAAGACTGCTGAAGGAGACCCATGAGAGGCAAGTGTCCTCCACCCTCACCAGCCGGATTGCCCGCGCCCTTCCCATCTCCGCTTCCCCACCCTGCGGGCTCCCTGCAGGCCACCTCTCTGTCCCCCTCCTCCTCCCCTGCTATGATTTCCTGCCCCTCATTCATCATTCACTGGACAGCTTGAGCAGCCATCTTGCCTAGATTTCAAGGCACTGAGGATGCAAAAGGAGAGTCAGGCATTGTCCCTGCCCTCAAGGTGAAAGCTGGGGCTCAACTGCGAGAAAAGAACCTGCCTTCAAATGACATCAAAAGTTGCAGGGGTGGCGGGGCATGGTGGTTCACACCTGTAAATCCCAGCACTTTGGGAGACCAAGGTGGGAGGATCACTTGAGCCCAAGAATTCAAGACCAGCCTGGACAACATGGCAAAACCTCGTTTTACAAAAAATACCAAAAAAAAAAAAAAAGCCAGGCATAGTGGCACATGCCTGTAGTCTCAACTGCTTGGGAGGCTAAGGTGGGAGGATCACCTGAGCCTGGGAGATCGAGGCTGCAGTGAGCCAGATCACACCACTGCACTCAGCCTGGGCTACACAGTGAGACCCTATCTCAAGAAAAAAAAAAATAAAGAAAGTTGCAGGGCAGGGGACAGAAAAACTGCATAGAAGCTGAGTGCATGTCCACTGCTTTTGCCTGTGAGCAGCCTGGAGAGTTGGCTGATTGAGAGAAATCTTTACTGCTTTGGTTCTGGCTTGAAAACCTGCTATCTTAAAAATATGTCTGTGGCCAGGCGCAGTGGCTCACACCTATAATCCCAGGACTTTGGGAGGCTGAGGTGGGCAGATCACCTGAGGTCAGAAGTTTGAGACCAGCCTGAACAACATGGTGAAAACCCATTTCTACTAAAAATACAAAAACTAGCTGGGCATGGTGGTGGGTGCCTGTAATCCCAGCTACTCGGGAAGCTGAGGCAGGAGAATTGCTTGAACCTGGAAGGCAGAGGTTGCAGTGAGCCGAGATGGTGCCACTGCACTCCAGCCTGGCGACAGAGCGAGACTCAGTCTCAAAAACAAAACAAAACAAAACAAAAGAATGTCATGGAAGACGGACTCTGCAGCCCCCTCCAGTTCTCTGCTACTCACCTTCTCCTCCTCCCTGCAAGCAAACACAAGGAAAGATGCAGGCGCATAAGGACGGGTGGGGGTCTCCAGTCCCCGCTGTGACCACAGGGTTTTCTCCTCCATGGCTCTACTCCAGCCAACCGCAGGCTCTGTGTCGCATCGAAGGCAGTGGGTGAAGAAGTGCTGGCTCCTCCAGTCTAATCACCTGGATAGAGGACTCGGGGCCAGGGGAAAATGGAGGTCCCAGGTCCCGTCTGTGCCAGGGGCACAAGGCACTCCCTCCCCAGGCAGGAAGCATCCGCTCCCCTAGCCAGCAGGTCTTTCTTCCAGAAACCTTGCTCATCACAGGCAAATTCATCCACCCTGAAGCTGCAGGTCATCGTGGGAGCAGGGAAGATATTTATATGGCCTTCTAGCTAAAGCTTTGGGACCACTTTGTGAAAGGTTTTTCAGGAAATTGAGGTCTGCCCGGAACCAGGAACCTGGCTGTGTTTAGCTGTGCACACTGGCCTTGACCATCATGGAACAGTCCAGAAATGCACCGTCCTGATCCACCCTAGGGCCAGTATTTTGGTTAGGTGTGTTTTGCACCATCTCATCAATAACCCTGTGGTTTCCAAATGCCTTCTCCCTGCCCCTGTTCCACTAGGGCCCTTTGCCTGGGGCCGAAATCAACACTGGGAATTAGAACAGAGGAGGACTTTTCCAAGGGAGCAGCCACTGCGTCTTTCTCCAGATAGCCACCACCTGCATTTTGGCTGCTCACCCCACCTGAGCTAGGGGCGCCAGCCAGCTTCTGGCTGCTAAGATTCCTCCAGTTTCTTTAGATGGTCAGCCGGGGAAATACCAACGTCTTTCAACTATCTAAGACCACAGAACGCCATCCTGAACAGAGGCACTGAGAAACTGGCGTCTTTCCCCCACCAGCCTGGGAAGCAAGGAGAATGATTAACAGACACTTAATTAGGGCATGGTGGAGCCTGACAGGATCGAGGACGGGCTTCGGTTTCCTTGGGTCAGAATTGCTGCTTTCACTGTGTCCACAGAGAATAAAGTGCTGGAATTTCACAGATCTCAGATTTCATAACCAAAGCTGAGATTCACCCCATGCTTTCCTGTAGTAACCAAATCAAGCTATGGCATCTTAACTAAGTGAACAGATACATCCCATCCTTTACCAAGATTTGGAAGGGACCCTAATTAAACCATTCATTTTCATCCTTCTTGGTTGTGGTGTTTTAGCCTTTGCTTCGTTCCCTCCCTCCCTCCTTCCCTCCCTCCCTTCCTTCCTTTTCTTTCTTTTCTTCTCTTTCTTTACTTTCTGTTCTTTCTTTCTGACGGACTCTCACTCTGTAGCCCAGGCTGTAGTGCAGTGATGCGTTCTTGGCTCACTGCAACCTCTGCCTCCCGGGTTCAAGCGATTCTCCTGCCTCAGCCTCCCGAGTATCTGGGATTACAGGCACCCACCACCACACCCAGCTAATTTTTGTAATTTTAGTAGAGATGGGGTTTCACCATGTTGCCCAGGCTGGTCTCAAACTCCTGACCTCAGATAATCCACCCACCTCAGCTCCCCAAAATGCTTGGATTACAGACGTGAGCTACCGTGCCCTGCCCTCCCTCCCTCCCTTCCTTCCTTGCTTTCATGTTTAGCCCAAATATTCATTTTGTTTTCCAGAGTATTCAGATACAGTAAGTTAGTAAATGATTTGGTGACTTTTTCTAGTGTCATTCAATGATCACAGTGAGCAGGTTAAAGCCAGGTCCTAACTTAAATCACAGAGGTTCTTAAATAGGCCTGTGTTTCTCAGATACACGGGCGTCTTCACTAGAAAGCCACCGCTCAGTTCCTGTACAGGTCTTGTCGCACTGGCGCAGGAGGACATCTAAGCCTAACCCAAAGCCTTAGGAAGAGGCAGCTCCCGGGGAGGATGCTGAGAAGCTTCCAGAGTGCAAAGCATGAGCGCAGCGGGACCCACAGACCCAGTATCGGAGCGGACCTCAGTGAATCAGCATTTAGTCCATGCTGACGGCAGGCCAATCCTGTGCTGAGCAAGTTTATACTTTAACGAATTCTCCCAATAGCCTCTGGAATATTTTTATCTCCATATCCAAACCCATGCATTCAGAGGCTGTGACTTTTGCAGGGCGGCGCTCAGAGGCCCAGCCCGTCCAGCCTGCCTCTCTGGTGTCCAGGTTTGGTCTCTTAACCGCTGGGGTCCTGGGTTTGACATCTGACTCCTGGGCTCAGGGACTGGTAATAAGCTTCTTTTCTTCCATGGCTTCAGCCTCCGTGTTTTGCAGTGGGTATCACTGTCGACCATTCACCCAGGGAGCATCTGTGGTCTATGCCTGGCACCACACTTGGGTAACCAATGCGCCATGCTATGAGCAGACCCCGGGTTGTTACGGAGATTAAGTGAGCTGATGTCAGGGGTCACTCGGCACAGCGCCTGCCCATAGTTGGCACCGTGGATGGGAGCTAGCTAGCACGGCAGCTCCACAAAGCCTCCCAGGACCCCTGGACTCTTCTTCTGCACCAACTCCAGGACCTCGTCTCGCGCCTATCATAAGCACAACTCTGTCCCCTGCTTACTAAGGCCCGGCTCTGACGCACCTTGTATCAATGGCCAGCGTCTGGCAAAGGGCTTGTGGCATAGAAGAGGCTCCAGCACACGGTTAGTCGCCCCCCCGAGTGCCGTCAGCCCCCCAAGTGCCATCCACCCACAACACAGGGCTCCCTCTCTTGCCAAAGCAAATCGAGGCAGCCCCTCGGTACAGAATGAAACGGTTCTCCATGAATAACTGCATGTTTCCTCAGTCATTTTTGTCCTGGAAAGTCAAGTGTTTTTAAGGTCCCCTGAAACTTGAGGACACTCTGGCATCACCCACTGTCGGGAGGATTTTCTGGTGATTGTCAGTGAGCAAACTTCAGGGCCAACTCCGGTTAGGAAAATCAGCCAAGTGTGAGTTTTCTCGGAGTTACGACTGGGCAGAGACCCCCAGCCCTTGGTTCCTAGGGAAGCCAGGGGATTGCAGGGCGGTGAGTAATGAGATCATGTCTGCAGAGGCCCCCAGCCCCTTGGAAGAAGATTCCGCTGTAATTTCTTGGAAAAAGCCAACTCCTTCCAGCCCCTTCTGCTCACACCATCTCAATTTTCCTGTCTGGCTGCAGCCACCACCAGCAGCTGCGGGTCTCGCCAAATTTCCATTTCCTTGCCCTCTGGTCTTCTCATGCTGGTGCAGCCCTCCCCTCCCGACCACAAGAGCCAAGTTTAAATTGTGTGGTCCCACCAGCCATTCGATCCTGCAGACAGCTGTGTTAAGGGTATCTGGGGACCTGGGGAAAGAGCACGTTCTGTGTTTTGTTTCTGTGCATTCCCTCACTCTGTCTGGATACAGGCATCGGCGGGGAGAGGGAAGGGAGGCTTTCTTCGCAGGGGATGATTACCTACTCAGGAGCACAGCGACCTGGGCTTTGGGGACCTCTGTCGGCCCTCAGCGATCTGGGCTTTGGGGGCCTCTGTCGGCCCTCAGTGTGGTTTCTTTTATTGGCCTTCACTGGCGTTCCCCTCAGTGCACTAAGATGGACATGAGCGAGGAAGCCCTATGGCCCCCTAAACAACTTGGCCCCGGATACTGTGGGACAGGGTTCCAATCCCGCCTCTCGTGCTAATTTTCTTGGTGATGGCTGACAAATCCCTTCTCATCTCTAGTTCTGATTCCCTCATCTTGGAGGTGCTCGTCCCTGCCTGGGAATGCGAAGATGCTTCAGTGGGGCCGCTGCCCTAATCTGGAGCAGGTGGACCAGAGTGGATGCGTCCGTCACGAGGGCAGTGAAGGACCGCAGATGTGGCAGTGGAGAGGAGGGCTGGCCGGGGAAGACAGGAGAGTGGCAGTTCCCAGGCAGAACGGCAGCAGGAGGGCCAGGGAAGGCAAGCTGGACAGGTAAGTATAGCGGGCAAGCAGGTAAGCAGGTAAGCAGGGATGCATGTGGGCAGGGATGCAGGTGTGCAGGGATGCGAGTAGGCAGGTGGGCAGGGATGTGGGTGGGCAGGTGAGCAGGTAGGCAGGTGGGCAGTGATACAGGTGGACAGAGATGCAGGTGGGCAGGGATGTGGGTGTGCAGGGATGCGGGTAGGCAGGTGGGCAGGGATGTAGGTTGGCAGGTGGGCAGGGATGCAGGTGGGCAGGTGGGCAGGGATGTGGGTGGGCAGGGATGCATGTGGACGGGTGGGCAGGGATGTGAGTGGGCAGGTGGGCAGGGATGCAGGTGGGCAGGGATGCGTGTGGGCAGGGATGAGTGTGGGCAGGGATGCAGGTGGGCAGGTGGGCAGGGATGCGTGTGAGCAGGGATGGGTGTGGGCAGGGATGCAGGTGGGCAGGTGGGCAGGGATGTGGGTGGGCAGGGATGCAGGTGGGCAGGTGGGCAGGGATGCGGGTGGACAGGTGGGCAGGTGGGCAGGGAAGCAGGCCCTTGAATGCTATGCTAAGGAGTTTGGGTTTTACCTTGGGGACCAAGAGTTCTTAGCAGGTTATTGGTAGAGCCTGGCATAACCAGGGGCACAGACGCTGCCAACGCATCTTGCAGAGCACATCTCAGAGATTCACAGCAAAGAGAAGACCCCGGGGGACCCAGTAATGCTGAAATCTTCATACAGGGATATGCCTGGAGATCTCTAGAAGGGGCTGGAGCCAGAGGGATAATTATTTGCAGATGCTGTGCTTCTGAGCAAAGTCCACACCCTGCATCTGGGCAGCGCATGCATCCATGCACCAACCACAGCACTCTGCGCAGGGACCCCAGCTCCTCGCCCAAATGCCATAGGTTGAGGCCAGGCAGGGCTCCGCATTCCACTCTGAAGGCGAAGCCAATCTGCTTTAAAACAGGGCAGAGGCTCTGCGGCCACTCCTGTTTCCCTCGCTGAGAGGTGGGACAGGGTCGTGGTTAAAAGCATGGGTTCCATCACCCAGCATCTAGGTGGCAATCCCATCTCTACCGTTTAGCCGTGTGTGCCCTTCTGTGCATGTCTCAATTTCTCCAGGCCTCTGTTTCCTCATTAGCAAACTCAGAATCAGTAATATCCATCCACAGAGCGATTTCACAGAATATACTTACTCACTACACCTGGCTCGTTAGAAGACTACAGTAAAATGTGCTGTTACGATGATCTGTTTCTCCAGCGCTTTTCAATTGTCGGAAACACTGAATAATAACAACAGGCCTTTTAAGAATTTTGGAGGCAGCGGCTACAATGATCCTCAGGCTCCTGACGAGGAACCAAGCTTCAGAGGGTTCATAACATCCTAGGATCTCACGCCCCCAAAAAGGGCAAGGCTAGGGGGTGGAAAGACTTCTCATCACCAAGTACTGCAGGGAGAAAGTCAGCTCTGGGCTGAGCCTTAAAAAGTGTGTCTTGGGCCGGGCGCGGTGGCTCACGCCTGTAATCTCAGCACTTTGGGAGGCCGAGGCAAGTGGATCATGAAGTCAAGAGATCGAGGCCATCCTGGTCAACATGGTGAAACCCCGTCTCTACTAAAACTATAAAAATTAGCCAGGTGTGGTGGCGCGCACCTGTAGTCCCAGCTACTTGGGAGGCTGAGACAGGAGAATCACTAAAACCTGGTAGTAGGTGGAGGTTGCAGTGAGCCGAGATCGTGCCGCTGCACTCCAGCCTGGTGATGACAGAGTGAGACTTCCTCTCAAAAAAAAAAAAAAACAAAAAAAAAACAGGGCCCCAGAAGGCTCCCTGGACCAGGTCCTCATGGGCAGACTAAGGAAGCAGCTTCCGGCCAGGGTCGTGCCCTCAGGGCCCTTGCTAGCCTGTGAAATCCCTCAGCCCTGCGCGTTTCCTCCACAAACTGTAAGAGGCATCAGTATGTCCTCTTCGGAGTGACAAATGACCCTCGACCCCGAGGCCCACCCAGGCACGGTCGTCAGTGACAGCTGCAGCAGCTGTCCTGCTGGCCGGAGGTCAATGCCCCAGGCAGCTTCTCCTTGTGGGGTGTAGCCTGATTGCACTGCAGCTCTGAGCTGCCCCAGGAGCCCTGTGTGCAGAGCCTGAGTCTGTCAAGCCCATCTGTCAATCAGGAACAGCCCACCTCTCAATCTACAGAAAGAGACCAGAACAGCGCAGGTGCCCACTCAGTGCTGAAGTGATCGATAAGTGAATGAGTGAGTGAGTGGAGGAACCCATTAATCCTCCCACCTCTTCCCTCATAAGACACTCTCTCCAGGCAGCAACTGCCCCGGCCCCATGGGCTTTTCCAGAACTGGGAAGAAAGGAGTTGCTCCGTGTCAAGGACACACCTCCAAGTCCCAGAGATCACAATAGCAGGCATCTGACCCATGCCAGACCCATCCTCCTGCAGGGAACACACACGCCCACCTGGCCCCTGTGTGGTCGGCAGCGTGCCCCTGAGCCCTGGGTGCAGCAGGGAGCAAGGTCTCCAAGCCCCAGCTCCGCCCTGATGGCTCGTCCTGGATAAGGATGTGGGGACCTGGAAAGAAAGGACAATCCCACGCCGAAGGAAGCCGAGGGGCCGGGATTTGAGGTCACAGCCTGGAAGGAAAGAGCTGAGCTGCAGAGGCCCCAACAGAAGAACAGGCGGAGTTAACAGGAAAAACCACAGTCAGACCTTCTGGGAGAGGCCGGGGTTGTCTGGAGGGCTGAGGCCGGGGAGGAGGGCCCTGAAGGCTCAAATGGCTGCCTGACAGTCTCCTTCCGACACCCACTTCCTCCCCGTGCCCTCCCTGTGCCCACTCCCTATGGGAAGCCCTACTGGGGGCTCAGCTTTCAGCCCTGCTTCAGGAATGGGGGCACTGTCCCCTCCCTCGTTGCCCCCATTCTCACCCACACCCCCCAACAGACACCCCTTTCTGCAAGGCCAGGGGTGACCGCACCGCACTGGACCCTTGCATCAGAGCCGTGGCACGGCCTTGTTTTCAGCGGTTTGGAAGTGAACCGTCTCTGGGTTTGTGTTGAGGCCAAGATACATGTTTTTCCTTTTCTCCCCTTTCCTTTTTAGTGCCTTGTTATGACTGGCTTTGGAGCCTGGCTTACGGGGGGCGGGGGCGTATGGAGCATGGGCAGGGTCCCAGGAGGGAGGTCTCGGGACACCTGCCTTGCCAAGGTCAAGGCTGCCGGGCAGGTGCCCGTGGCCTCCAAATCAGGGAAGCCGAGGGTATCTCGCAGGCCACAGAGCCCCAGGATCCGCAGGAGGAAGGCGGAGGGAGCTGCCCGGAGAGGGCTTTGGGCCCTGGTGGTTGACAAGTGTGTGGGAGGCGGGAGGAGGGAGGAGGGCGGAGGCTGCCAGATGGCGGAGGAGGAACCCGGTCTCAGGAGAAACTCGCTTCGGGTTCCAGCCTCGCCCTGAGCAGAGCGTCACCCTGTCCACCCCAGGCTGGCCGATTCTCCCTTGCTTGGGAAAACCAAAAGGCAGAATTTAGGCCCCGGCCTCCAGAGCCGATGAGGACAAAAGACATGCCCCGAGCACCCCGCGCCAGCCCTGAGCTGAGAGGCCCCCCAGCCGGCCCTTAGGGCCAAAAGCAAGGGCAGGCAGGTGGGAGCTGCCAGGGTCTCGGGGCGCTGCAGTGTGCACCCTACCAGACTTCCACAGCGACCCCGCCCCAGACCACACAGAAGACGGGGAAGGGCTGGTTCTGAAAAATGTTTACATTCTCCTCCCCAGAATTCCAAGATACTAGGAGCCAGAAAACAAAAAGACAGGGGGCAAACACCCATGGATGAAAGCGATTCGTTCCCTCAACACATTGCTACCAACCCGGAGCAGGACCCAGACCTCTGCGCTCCCCGTCAGCACCCAGCTAACTCCTCCGCACCCCTGTTTGCGGCCGGATGCCAAGGCACCAGGATGGTTACTGTAAGAAGCCGCAGCAGGTGGAGACACTTTACACAACAGGCGCCTGGCGAGGTGGTCCCTTGCCGGGTCTGGACAAAGCCCGTGGGAGCTGCGGTTGCAGGGCTGTGCCTTCCGGACAGCCGGGTGCAATTCGGACTTCAGGCTCAGTTCTGCTGCCTTTTTTTCTACCCACACTCAGCGGTCCCCCCAGGCCTCAGCAGCAGGATAGTGGAAGGTTCTAGTCTCCAGGTGCAGTCACCTGGCCCCCTGTATCCAGCCCCCTTCCTCTGAGAGCCAGACCTTCCTCAGCCAGCGTCAGGGATGGGTAGAAAGCAAAGCTTCCATGGACCCTCCTCTCACCCCCGGAGAACACCCCCAGACAGCCTGGGGCCCCCTGAAAGGACAGGGCGGCCCGGTGCCTGTAACCTCAGCACTTTGGGAGCCTGATGCAGGAAGATTACTTGAGCTCAGGAGTTCAAGAGCAGCCTGAACAACATGGCAAAACCCCGACTCTACAAAACATACAAAACTTAACCAGGCATGGTGATGTGTGCCTATAGTCCCAGCTACTCAGAGGCCTGCCTGAGAATTGCTTGAACCCAGGAGGCAACGGTTGCGGTGAGCCAGGATCACGCCACTGCAGTCCAGCTGGGTGACAAAGCGAGGCTGTGTCTCAAAATTTAAAAAATGAAAAGACACAACACACAAAGAAAGAGAATCAGAGAGGAAAAGCGACTTGCCTCAGGTCACCCAGCCAAGGTAACGGCCGAGCAGGAATCAGAAACTCGTCGTGATGTGAAACATGAGCTTCCGCTACCCAAAAAATATCGGGATTCACTCCCCTGTCCAGCAACGACTCTCCACGAGAATGCAGGTTTTGATCAACAGAGTGATGACTCGGCTCCAGTACGGAGGGCATTGGGCATATTCTCAAAGCAGTGTCTCTCCGAGGGAAGGTGACAGGAGGGTATTCTGGGGCAATGGAGAGGGCAGAGGACACATCGTCCATGCAGAGCAGCGCTCCCTGTGGCACAAGCAGTGTCACCATGCCAGCACATGGGTTGCACGCTATGGCCCTGAAGCTGCAGCTCTCCCAGGGTGGAGACTTCAGCACTGTTATGGGGAAAGTTCACTGGGATTCCTGTCTAACTTGCCGGGGTCTGTGAGGACCCGGTTCCCACCAACAAGGAGGCCTCTTTCCACCCAGGGTTTAGGGAAAGAGCAGGCTGCAGGGCAGGAGGCTGTCACCCAGGCTGAAGGCTCCAGTGGAGTAAATTCCTATGGTCCCTGGATGTGCTGGCGCACACCTGTGGTCCCAGCTGCTTAGGAGGCTGAGAGGGGAGGATCCCTTGAACCCGGGAGGTTGATCGTAGCAGTGAGCTATGATCACGCTACTGCACTCCAACCTGGGCAGCAGAATGAGACCTTGTCTCAGTCAATCCATCCATCCATCCTATGGTCCCTGGAGACCCTCCCTGTCTGCTACCTCGGGCTCTGGTGCATTTCCTGTAGAATTAAAGTTTGAATCTGTCAAAGGGTACGGCATTTTAGCTATGCAGGATGAGTCAGTTCTCCAAGATCGAACGTACAGTGTGGTGAGTACTTAATTATACTGTATCCTGGGAATTTGCTAAAAGATTTTATCTTAAGTGTTCTCACCTCACACACAGAAATACTGCCACGATGTGAGCTGACGCATGTGTGTTAGCTTGACTGTGGTAATCATTTGGCCTATACATATATCAAAGCATCATGTACACCTTAAACATATACAATTTTCATTTGTCGATTATGCCTCAATAAAGCTGAAAAGTCTTTTTAAATTAATTTTAATTTTAGAAGAATTGACAGCATAAAGTGACCTTGGAGACCTTTTGCCTGCAGCCCTGTGTGTTTCAGGTAAGAAGTTCAACACCCCCAGGGCGTGACACTCTCAGACCACCAGCTCAGAATGACCTCCTGTGGCTCCCTGGGGCTAGGGGGTTACTGACGGTGGCAGGGAGAAGGGACCTTCCCCTGGGCCCAGGTCACAGCCAGCTTGGGGAGGCCCAGATGGGACGCAGGTCGATCTAGGCTGGCGCGCTGGTGCCCCCCATGTGGCCACATGCTAAACACCAGGCGGGTGCAAATGGACCAGGGCAGCTTTTGAGCCTGGTCCCACCTGCACCTGCCACCACCAGGTCAGGGCCACTGGGGCTCAGGATGTCTGTGCACCAACGACTCAGACCAGAAACCTGTGCACGAGCAGTGGCCGGCGAATATTTAGGGGTCAACCTGCAGCTCATTCATGAAAACTAAGAACATGCAGGGGACCCAGAGCTTCAAGCAGCTTAACAGTGACGCTAAAAAGCTCACCTCAGCCTGAGCAGCATAGGGAGACCCTGTCTCTGCAAAAACTTGAGGCAGGATCTCACTCTGTCACCCAGGCTGGAGTGCAGTGGCGTGATCTCGGCTCACCACGGCCTTGATCTCCCATGCTCAAGCAGTTCTCATGCCTCGGCCTCCAGCGGAGCTGGGCTGAGACTAAGGTGCACACCACCATGTGGCGCGCTCTGGACCCGTCATGAGGTGCTTTCTGCCAGGGCACCTGGTCTCCCTTGGTTAGAAGTTTAGAAGTTCCAAAGGGCAGCTACAGTGGTGGCAACTGTGGGAGCGCAGCTGCTGTTTGGGATGGCACCGTGCCCAAGGTAAAACAAACAAACCTCAGAAGATACATATACACAAGCTTCATTTGGCTGGCAGACACCCCTTCTGCCAAGCTTTTTCCATTTTCTTCCTGCCTGGAAAATTGGCATGATGACCAGAGCTGTGGCAGCCATGTTGGTACCATGAGGGAAAGGTCAGTCGCAGTGAACTGTGATGGCACCACTGAACTCCAGCCTGGGTGACAGAGCCAGACCCCATTTCAAGTAAGTAAATAAACAAATAAATAAAAATTCCGGTTGCTAAAGCCACAGTATCCAGAACGCACACACTGACCTGTGCCTTCCAGGACTGCAGGTGGAATGGGCACTGTCTTCCCCGCTGCCATAACGGAGTACTACAGTCTGGGTGGCTTAAACAGCAGACACTTATTTCCTCATGGTGCTGCAGGCTGACGTCCAAGGTCAAGGTGCTGGCGTGGTCGGGTTCTAGGGAGGGCTGTCGTCCTGGCGTGCAGACGCCTACCTTCTCACTGTGTCCTCCCGTAGCTGCTTCTGTCTGAGACACAGAGAGATCGTTGGTGTCTTTATCTATATGAACATTGGTTTGTTTGAAGGGGACAGTCCCACCTTTATGATGCATTTCTGAGAATGCCTGCTACAGACTGAAGAAAAGGCAACGAGGAAAGGATCAGAAAGGGAGGGGCTGTGGCTGGGATGGGCGTCAGAGAGAACTGCCAAAGAGATCCAAAACCAGGGACCCAGGTCATCCTCCGGGCCACTCCCAAATCAAAGGAAGAGGCTGACGGGTCCATGGTCATCTCCTTCTTTTCTGTGTCAGAACTCCTTGATTCTACGCCAGCTCTGGGCATCTTTCTGCCTGCCCTTTCCAGCCCTTGCCACAGACTCATTCTGGAGAGCGGGAAGGGATGGCAGGGGAGGGAACAGACACTATTCCGGCGTAGGTCCCGGAGAACACGCCTCGCCCTGGGTCTGGGAACTTAGGGACTTTCTGCTACACTCCAAGCCTCACAGGGCTGAAAGAGTTTCAGTGGGTCTCAGCTCCGGGGTGTGGAAAAACTCATTGAAAACAAAGCAGAATGGGGCTTTGCGGAGAACCCTGCCTTCTCATCAAATACTCCTGGAGAAGGCAGCATCAGAATGGATGCTTGAGACGCACCACAGAATTTGCTTCCCCAAATCCTTGAACACACAGGCCAGGTGCCTCCTGGTCCCCCTCGTACCACATCGATCATGCCCCAAAGCCACCTGTCACTCCTGACTCTCCTAAAGCTGCCGACAGTTACTGCTGAGCCAGCGACGCATCCGTCATCTTCTCCTTCCTGCCTTCCCGTCCCTTTCTGGCTTTTGTTTCCTGCCTGAAAATCTATACAATATGAAAGGAGTTATTGAGGTGTGTGTGGTTCTTTTTAACAAGAATAGGAAAATTTGTGTCATCTTTTTACAAAGTTGGACCGTAAAGGTTGTAGTCCCCTCTAAGGATTTACTGATGGAGTGAAGAGACCAGAGGTGACCAGAAACAAGTATGAGAGCAAACAAGAAGCCATCATTAGCGGATTTCCTGCAGTGTGCGCGGCACAGCCCCACTCTAGGAGTTGGAGGATATTTTTTTAAAGCAGTAATGCTGGGAGCTGAGTGGTGCAACTCATGATCTATTCTTCCATTCTTCCTCGAGAAGAGGAACCTTATATTGTTTGGAATGGCACTGCGCTCTACGTAAAACAAATAAACAAATCTTTTTTTAAAATGCACGAGGTTAGCTTGGCTAGCAGACACTCCTTTTGTCAAGCTTTTTCCATTTTCTTCCTGCCTGGAAAGTTGACTTGATGACCAGAGCTGTAGCAGCCATCTTGGGACCATGAAGGAAAGGTCGAGAAAAACTGCAAAAGCTTTGGCTGTGATATACATGAGGATTGGCAAATTACAGCTCAAGATCAAATCTGGCCCATTACTTGTTTCAGAAATAAAGTTTTATTGGAACACAGTCATGTTCATGTATTTGGAGCTGAGTTTGCCCTCTGATGACAGAGGGGAGTGGCTGCAACAGAGACCACTTGGCCCACAGTGCTAAAAATATTGACTATCAGAAAAAAATTGCCAACCTCTGCTCTAAACCACAGGCAGCAACTGCGTACCTCCAGACTTACCATGAAAAAAAAATCCTCTTGTGTTTGACGTGAGGTTTCTTACGCTTAACATGAGGTCTCTGTCCCTCACAGTCTAATTGATGTAACACTACTTCCACTCAAGGCACTCGGAGTTTACACAGCTGTGGAAGCAGAACATGGCAACTTTTAGAAAATGAAGAAAAAGACACATCCCAAACTCCCTCCACAAGGATCTGGATCACCGCCAAGCAGCAGGACATGGCCACACATAACCCCAAGCAGCAATATTCACGGCGTCCTCTAGGTGGAGCTCTGCAGGGCGCTGCCCGGGCAGCTGGAGGCAGCAGCCCATTCATTCAACCAGCCTGTGGGGACTGTCTCTGTGTCGGACACTGTGGAAGGGGAACAAAACACGGCCGCTGGTCTTCAGAAGCTGATGGTATCAAAGAAATATACGAAGTAGCCGTACGGTACGGACTAAACAGCGTCCCTCACCCAGATGCACATGCTGAAGTCCTACCCCTCAAGGTGACTGTACTTGCAGACGGGGCCTTTAAGGATGTAATTAAGATTCCACGAGGTCATAAGACTGAGGCCCTAAACCGAATAGGCCTGGTCCCTTATAAAAAGAGGAAGAGACCGCAAGGGTGTGCACACACAGAGGAGAGACCACGTGAGGACATGTGAGAAGGACGGTGGTTTGCATATGAAGGAGAGAGGCCTCAGGGGAAACCGAGGCTGCTGACAGCTTCATCTGCGATTTCCAGCCTCCAGGACTTGGAGGAAATTCATTTCTATTGTTTAAGCCCTCCACGCTGTGGTCTCTCCTTTCCACAGCCGTACCCAAGTAACACACAATTTAAATAGACCACAAGGTGGCTCGATGTCAGTGTTCCAGAGACGCAAATGTCACATAGTGAATGGCATCACTCCAAGGCCTGGAGGATAAGGACATGACAGCCCCTGTGTCAGCTGAGACAACCAACCATTGCTGCTTTTTCCATTTTCTTCCTGCCTGGAAAATTGTCATGATGGCCGGAGCTGTAGCAGCCATCTTGGGACCATGAGGGAAAGGTCAAGAAAAACTGCAAAAGCTTTAGTTGTGGTATACATAAGGCCTGGCAAACTATGGCCCATGAGTCAAACCTGGCCTACAACTTGTTTTCCAGTAAATAAAGTTTTACTGGAACACAGTCATGCTCATGTATTTGTCTGGAGCTGATTTTGCCCTGTGATGACAGAGGGGAGTGGTTGCAACAGAGACCACATGCCCTCGGTGCCACTCAGCCTGGGGCACCTGATGCTGAGATCTCCCTCGATAGGTGTTCTGTTTGAACAGCAAAGATGATGTCCCAGTTACCGAACGCACATCCAGACTTCATCCACCTGGACACCCAATCCAGTCCAGTCTCTCACTGTACCGGCAGGAATGGCCTTGCCTTCATTCCTCTCTCACCTCCTCTCCCAACTCCAGATGGCCTCCAGCTCTGCCAGCTGCCTATCTATACCACACGCCACAACCTGACCAATTTTCCAGAACATGCGTGTCTGGTGCCATTCCTTGACTGGAGACACAGGGTTCAAATTCCCTTTCTCCATGATGCATGTCCAGACACACACATTTTAAAAAAAACAACGAATTCTCAAGCACTGTTCTCCTCTTGTGTGCACACACATTTTAAAAAAACAACGAATTCTCAAGCACTGTTCTCCTCTTGTGTGGCATTCACACCATTCTGGCTTCTGTTGATAAAGCTCATGCATCTTTTATCTTCTCTTAGATGGGAAGGTCTTAAAGGGAAGCCAAGATCTTTGCACTTCCCTTCCCGAGACTCAGTTCAGAGCCATGTATTAGACATTCAATACATGTCCATTAAATAATAGATCAATCATGGATCAATAGATGGATAGCTCAAGAGACATATTGATTGATGATTGATTATAGATATATAAACAGATGCTAGATAAACAGATAGATGATAAATAAATAGCTGATTGGCAGACAGACAGCCAGTGGCACACACCTGTAATACCAGCTATTCAGCAGAGGCAGGAGGATGGCTTGAGTCCAGGAGTTCCAGGCAGTGATACACCGTGCAGATCAGGGGGCCACACCAAGTTCAGCATCCACATAGTGACCTCCCAGGAGCAAGGGACCACCAGGTTGCCTAGGGAGGGGTGAAGCAGCCCAGACTGGAAACGGGAGCAGGTCAAAACACCCATGATGATCAGTAGTGGGATCATGCCTGTGAATAGCCCTGCACTCCAGCCTGGGCAAGATAGTGAGACCCTTTCTCTAAAAAAAAAAAAATAGACAGATGCTAGATCATAATCAATGAGCTAGATAAATGGATAGATGAGTGACCGGTGGATAGAAGGATAGAGGATGATAGATAACAGAGAGAAGGGATAGACGGTGAGAGAGGAGAGAGAGAGAGGTAATACTGAAGCCATCATCTCCGGCCTTGCAGGGGACACTCCCGCAGCCGCGTTTCCTGGTGGCACTGAGCAGGATTTGTGTCCAAGCTCTACCTGTAACTTCCTGAGGTCCTGTGAAGTGACTCTGCCCCAGCAGCAGCCCTCCTAGAGGAGTGTCCACTTGGGGACATGCCACAAGCCCAGGCGAAGATTCTGATTTCCTAAGGGAACCACATGCCCCAGTTTGGGCAAAAGGGCCTCCTGGGAAAACAGCGTGCTGCCGAGGACCCAGTCTGGCATGTCCCCACAGGGAGAGATACTGTCCCCACTGTTAGGGACGGAGCTGTGCTGCCTCAGAAAAGCCCCTCCTCACAGGCTGACCCCACCCGGCTCTGCTTGCTCTGCAGCTGCATTCCTGAACCCTACCTAGGCACCACAGCAAGGCTGCCAGACATGCGGCAATTAACCAAAGCCTCATTGCAGCTCCAGGCAGCCCGGGCAGCTCCAGGGGGGACAGGGAAAACATATGCTGGTTATCCATAATTGTGAATTCCTGTTGGACACATATCTGTAAACAATCCTGATTTCTGTCTTTTTTAAAAGACTGCCATCACAAAAGTCACAGACGATGTATGGTAGGTCTGTGTTGCAGGTTAACGAACTCTCTCTGGGCCTGGTACCTGACGCCCTCTTATGCCCCTCACCCCGTATAAACCGCGGGTTTCATAAGCTCAGAGCCGCTGCCTCCTCTGAGCAGCCCGGCAGGTTAATGAAGTTTTTTGCCTGACTTTGGGTCTCTTCTCCTTTCTCTCGGTTACCTTTACACCCACCCGCCACTCACTGGAATGGAATTGCTTCCTGGCACGCGAAGGAGTCACGGATGAGGTCAGCATGGATGCGTGGAGGCCTGTCTCCAGGCGACCTGGTGGCGGGGACCACTCTCAGTGTTTATGTGCAGAGAGGAGTGAGCGCCCCTCCTTGACCTCATGATGCTGCTCGAGGGCAAAACTCTACCGGGCCTCAATTTGCTTAGAAACAAAGTATGCAAAGGGAACACCAATTCCAGGTGGCCTGGCCCTGTTCGAGGCTAAGAGAGAGATTTCACTGAGGCTCTGGATCTCTCCCATAGCTCATTCATTCAGTGCTTGGAACATCAGGAGGAAAATAATGAGTCACACCTGGTCTGAGGCAACCAGGTCACCTGCCAGCACAGAATGCCTGCAGTCACAGTGCTCAGAGACCAAGGCCCAGACGCCTGGCTGCAGCTGGAGGCATAAAAGGGGAGCCAGAGAGAAAGACCAGTGAGATACTTTCTAGCCAAGATCTGCAAAGCACGCTTCCAGGGACTCCAGCTTAGGAAACCTGGCTGTGAATGTTTGTTGAATGCGAAGGAACAGATTGTTGTAGACTGGTCTGGGAGCCCAACAGAGAATAAGAACCAGCGCCCAACTGGGCTCTCCGTTTACATGCTATTAGAAATGTTGTTGGGCTTTATCAAGTCTTGGCCATTCTGTTGCCCTGTTTGAAAGTGACACAGAATTAATCCATGGCTATCAGATCGCCTGAGGAGGGGCCTCCCAGAGCGGGCCAGTTTTAGGCACAGGCTGCTGGGTGTGGGAGCCGCTGGTTGCTGGGGCAGGCACAGGCTGGGGGCCGGATGTGGGAGCTCATTAGCGTCCAGCCTCTTGAGTAATACCACTCATCTATGCCATACTTAACCGAAACTGCACCTAAACCGTATTTTACCTATATTTCTTGAATACAAGTTTACACTCTATGCTATTTTAGAAGAAGCAAGGGATCCCTATGACCCCAAAGAAGAAGGAAAACATCCTAACAATTAAACTCTTTGAAGTTAGCTTGTGATGGATTTTTTCCTATGGCTCAGTGAAGTTCAAGTTTTATAAATAACCTATTTCTGTTCTGCAGCCCACAGATTCCGACAGGCCCGCAGGCAAAACCCCACACTCTCAGGACTGCCTAATCTTGCCTTTTATGATCAAAGTCTCTCCCAGGTCTTTGAAAATCATAAGCATAAGAAGGATTACAGTAACCCGGTTATACATGCAGCATTCCATGGAACTGAGTCTCATGCTCGTTTCCAAATCTGGTGAAAAGAGAAGTCAGATCAACGAAGCTTCTGCACCTTCATCCTCGCCCCGGAAGAGTGCTGCCAATAACGGAGCCGTGACAGAGCTTTGTAAACCGCAGAGCACCGTGGGTATAACAATTAGGTGGTTCCTGTTTTGTTTCGTTTTGTTTTGAGATGGAGTTTTGCTCTTGTTGCCCAGGCTGGAATGCAATGGTGCAATCTCAGCTCACCTCAACCTCCACCTCCTGGGTCCAAGTGATTCTCCTGCCTCAGCCTCCGCCTCCTGAGTAGCTGGGATTATAGGCGTGTGCCCACCATGCCCGGCTAATTTTCTGTTTTTAGTAGAGATGGGGTTTCACCATATTGGCCAGGACGGTCTCGATCTCCTGACCTCCTGATATGTCCGCCTTGGCCTCCCAAAGTGCTGGGATTACAGGCATGACCCACCGCGCCAGGCCAGTGTGGTTCTTTCTGTTATGTAATTAACTTCATTAAAGCCAAGAATGTAAAGGTCAGTGGTCAGCTCTATTCTGCCTTCTCCAGCGTCCTTGGCAGAGTTAGAGTCAGTTGTCCCTTTCCTGTTTGTTCATGCCTTGTCCCGGTCTGCTGGGGCATATAGAACAAATTCTACATGGCTGGGCACGGTGGCTCATGCCTGTAATCTCAACACTTTGGGAGGCTGAGGCCTTGAGCCTAAGACCTGCCTGGGCAACACAGCGAGACCCTGTCTCTACAAAAATTAAAACGTTAGACAGGTGTGGTGGCACACGTCTGTAGTCCCAGCTACTCAGGAGCTGATGTGGGAGGATCACTTCAGCCTGGGAGACTGGGGAATGATCACACCACTGCCCTCCCGCCTGTGCAACAGAGCAAGACCCTGGCTCAAATCAAAGAAAACACACCCTAAACACTGGTGGTTTTTGAACAACAGAAATCTAGTTCTCACAGTTCTGGAGGCTAGGAAGTCCTGGATCGCGGCTCCCGCAGATTCGGTGCCGGGGAGGGCTGCTCCCTGCTTCACAGACAGCGCCTTCCTCCTGTGTCCTGTGTGCTCGCTGCTGGAAGGCGCAAGGCAGCACTCTGGCATCTCTTTCCTAAGGGCACTGATCCCGTTCAGGAGAGCTCTGCCTCAGGCCCGGCGCGGTGGCTCACGTCTATAATCCCAGAACTTTGGGAGGCCAAGGTGGGCAGATCATGAAGTCAGGAGATTGAGACCATCCTGGCTAACACGGTGAAACCCCGTCTCTACTAAAAATACAAAAAATTAGCTGGGCATGGTGGCGGGTGCTTATAATCCCAGCTACTCAGGAGGCTGAGGCAGGAGAATCGCTTGAACCTGGGAGGCGGAGGTTGCAATGAGCTGAGATCGTGCCACGGCACTCCAGCCTGGGCGACAGAGCTAGACTCTGTCTCAAAAAAAAAAAAAGAGAGAGAGAGAGCTCTCCCCTCACGAGCTAATCACCACCCAGAGGCTTCACATCCTAATACCATCATAGTCGGCGGCGGGGGGGGGGGGGGGGGGGGCGGGGGGGGGATTTGAACACAGGAATCTGGGGACACAGACATTCAGATCACAACGTCTGCTCCTGTTCCTGCTCCCTGAGAAACCGACTCTGAGATCCTCAGGGCCAAGGTTTGCTTTTATGTTTTCCCATGTCCTTAGTGCCAAGTGGAGAACCTAAAATAGAACAACCGGTAAGAAAGGAAAGAAGACGGGTGGGCTTGGATGGACGTGGAAGGTGGCTAAGGAGCAAGCGGACGTTCCTGCGTCTCCACTGGTCTCAGCCCTCTGTTCCCAACACTGCTGAACGAGCTTCGGGGTTTGGATTCATACCAAGAACAGAGGGAGCTTTCTTCGTTGATCACTCCGTGTGCAGATGATGAAACTAAGTGCACATCCTGGCTCAGCGTTCAGTGGCAAACTCTCCGCAGCCATGAAGTCCGGGTGCAGGAGAACCGCACACCTGGAGGCCAGATGCTAGAGTGAAATTTTTTGAATAAACGTGTACACACGCGTGTGAGAGAGAGAGAGACAGAGAGAGAGAGAGACAGGCCCATCATCAATCTTTTCTGCCTTTGTTCACGGTTTGGAGACAGTAGGCTTTTAGGAGGCACTCTGTTTAGACGGGACCAATCTAAGACATCTTTTCATTCAACTTGGCAGAGATCACAAGACTTTCATGCCAAAATAACGAAGGCCTCGCTGTCTATGCCGTGTGGTGCCAATGTGGAAAAAAGAAAAGGGAGACTCCAGGGTCTGGAAATACTTTCTCAGCCATTACAGGGGGCACAGCCTGCCAGGGCCCTGCGCCCCTACCTTCATCTCTCCACAGCACAGCTGCTCAAAAGATGAGCGAGCCATTAGCTTTGTTCTCAGAGCCGGTTTTACCCTCATTTTCTGAATAAAGGAGCTCAACTGCCTAGGAGAAACAGGTGTTGCCCGCTGGAGAGAAAGCACGAGCAGTTCTAACAAAGTGGCCCGGGGATGAAACAGACAGGGAAACACGTTCTTTTCATCCCAAGTGACTTCAGCGCTCTCTGCAGACTCACCTAGTAGCACAGACGGGCACCACATGGGGCATTGCTGTGGCCCAGGAGTAGACTAGACTCCACTCCCTCCGAAGACCACGGGGAACCCAGAACTCAGCAAGAGAGATCAGCAGCCGCTGGGGTCCCACTGGGGTCTCTTGCTGTCTCCCTCACCTCCTGACGCCTCCCACCTGCAGAGGGTGGCAGCACCCCCGCCATGGGCTGGGGACAGAGGGTGCAGCTGCATTTTCTTACTGTGAAGTGGTCCCTCAATTATGACCCGTCCAAAGGGGAGGGTGGATGCCAGGGACTTTGTCCAGAACCAGGTCTAGAAGACCCAGCATCGTCTAGGGAGCAAGTCATGCCAGCGCAGCTGAGGCTAATCAGCGAGAGGCATTTATCCAGCACGTTCCTGCAGAGGAGACGAGGGTAGCTTCTGTGAGACAAACATCAGAACCCAGGGCTTTGCACATCTAGCTGATCAGAGAGTAGTCCCAAAGAAAACGGTGTCAGCACCCACTGTGGAATACAAGCTCTTATCACCAAAACCACGCCAAGTGGCCAACAGGACGCTGAAAAGTGTTTTTAAGCAAAACCCAGTTCATGATGGTTACACATTTCAGCCCTTTGTCGCTCCTCTATGCATTCCATTTTTGTTATGAAAAAGTTAAACATCGAAACACATGGAGAGTAAACCCCTTTTTCTATTTGTCCCCCCAACAGGAGCAAATGATAACATTCTACCATGTTGCTTCATAGCATTGATTTTTTAGAGATGGTTCTGGTCCTGAACTTCTGAGCTCAAGCAATCCTCCCCTCTTACCCTCCCCAAGTGCTGGGATTACAGGCATGAGTCACCCTGCCTGGCCAATATCATCTTTTAAAGAAATGTAATACAACGGAGTGGAAGCTCCCTGTGTACCTATCCCCAAGCCACACGTACCCCCATGGCACCTGTGTGTGTGGTTTCCGTGATTTAATGTACTTACTGCATACATATAAATCAGTAGATGGCCTTTCAAGATTTTTGTACAAATTGATTCATACCTTACACAGAAAAGGTTTGGCAATTGTTTGATCTACCATTACGCTTTTTAGATCTACTTGTGTTAAAACATGTAATTCTAATTCACCTTAACTTTTACAGAGTATAGGTATCACATATATGATATTCTACATCTTATTCCCAACCCATGGGGTCTTTTGCTATCGCAGATATTGCTGCAACAAACATCTTATACATGTCTCCTTGTGATACTGCCTGAGAGTTTCCTGAGAGTATATTTATACAAAGTAGAATTACTGGGGACAAGGGGCATGCATGCTTTTAATGGTACTAGAATCAGGCAATAGCTCTCCAAAACATCAGTGTCTTCCCCATTAGCAGCCTGTGCGTTTCCATTTGCCCATACAGCCTACCCATCAACACTGAGACACCTTCCAACAACCGTCACGATAGTCTCATCTAATGGTAATCGCTCTGTTGACTTAAACATTCATTAATTTGTATTTCCCTAATCACTTCTGAGTGTCCTTTCCTGTGAGTGGACATTTCAAGATCCCTCTTTTATAAAGCCCTTGTTCTGATTCTTTGCCCAGCTGTTTTCCACTGGGTTGTTAATCTTTTCTTTTTTGTGGAAACGGGGTCTCACTAGGCTGCCCAGGCTTGTCTCAGACTCCTCAGCTCCATCCTCCCGCCTCAGCCTCCCAAAGTGCTAGGATGGCAGGCATGAGCCACTGCACCTGGCCCACTGTCTTAACGGTTTATAAAAAGAGCTTTGTGCATTTTGCTTGCCAAATACTTGTTATATATGTTGCAAAGATCTGCTCCAAATCTGTCCACTGCCCACTGCATTTCAAAATGTAAACTGAGAAGTCCTGTGACGACAGAACTCCCGAAATAGTGTGGTCTTAAAGTGAGGGAAGAGTGCACACAGCTGCGAGCTCCACAGACATCAAACCACACAACAGCCAAAGCGACGGAGCTTCTATATTTGGGGGGCACTTTATGCTTTTCAAGGCATCTTTTTTTGTCTTTTTTGCAGGGACAGTATCTCACTCTCTCGCCCAGGCTGGAGTGCAATGGTGAAATCTCGGCTCACCGCAACCTCCACCTTCCCAGGTTCAACCCATTCTCCTGCTTCAGCCTCCCAAGTAGCTGGGATTACAGGCGCCTACCACCATGACTGCCTAATTTTTGTATTTTTAGTAAAGCCGGGGTTTCACCGTCTTGGCCAGGCTGTTCTCAAACTCCTGGACTCAAGTGATCCGCCCACCTTAGCCTCCCAATGTGCTGGGATTATAGGCAGGAGCCACCGCACCTGGCCAAGGCATCTTTCAATCCTCTAATTTCAGCCTCACAAAAACCTGAGGCTAGTGGGAACCCACCTCTTCTTGCTGAGGGGAGGGCCTTGGTTCAGTGGTTGGTCAAGACCCATTCAATGCTCCAAGTCTGACCTGTTACCCCAATTTTGCAGCTCTCCGGAACAACTCAGACCAGAGAAGCAGGCAAACCTGTCTGCAGTCACAGCCCTGAGTAATGGTGGAGGAGAGCCCAAAATCCCAGTCACCTGGTCTCGTGGACAGCGTCTGTCTCCCCCAAGAAAAGTCCACATCAGGGTGGTGCCAAAGCCGGCACCAGAAGACCTCAAGGAGAGACGGGAAGGTGTGCATCACTGACAAGCACAGCGCTGCCAAAAGACCTAGAACGCGGCAAGATGAGAGCAGCCCCCTCCATCCACCCAGACCGTGCCCACCTCGCCCCTCCGTGCGCCCAGGATGCGCCCACCTCGCCCCTCCGTGCGCCCAGAACGCGCCCATCTTGGTGTTTCTGCCCCATGAGAAAAGGATCATGTGAACACAGGGATGCACTTTATTCCACTTTTATTGTGCAACAGCCGTGGGGACCTGATTCTGAGCCAAGTGCTCTACTGTGAGACGTCACCAGATGTCATTGCTAGAGGCAAGAATCAGTTACAAAGATGAAAGGGAGGAACCTAATGCTTTTTTTAATGGTTGTTATTCCATGCAGAAACACCGATTGATCCAGAACTGGTATCTGAGCCGGTGACCAAATGGGAATGCTCTTCTTCTCAGTGTAAGAGGAAGCCCCACGACAACGGCTGGGAACGCTGGAGGAGAGAAACGCCCCGGCAGCCAGCGTGAAGTTTTTCACCCGATTTGTGGCTCCACCCCCACGAGTCCACGAGGAGAGGCATCCAGTCTTGCAGCACGAGGGGCATCGCCGTGGGCAGCTCGGGCTCACTCTGTTCTGCAGTCTGGGACGTGAGCTCAGGCCGCCTGCGTGCATCCAGTGAGTACCACATTCCCGTTTCTGGGCACAACGTCTCTAGGACAGGCCTGGCCCCTTCTCCATTGCCCCAGAAACCACACACCCCAGAACAAATCATGCAAAGGTCCTCCAGCTTAACTCCCTGTTGTGGGTGGGGTTCTTAAAATTGATGAAGACAAAGACTCAGGTGGCTCATGCAGTCAAATGGGCTGTGAATCCTCCACCTGTGGCTTATCATGCAGAACGACCTGTTACTATTACTGTAAGATGGGACTGCAAGGTTTTCTTCTCCTGCCTTGGCTGCAGTCCCATTCCCATCCTACTCAAAGCACTGGGACAATGCTGGGTGCGTGACAGATGTTCCACGAGTATCCGCAAAACCAAATCGTGAGGGAGTGATGGTGCTCCTAGGTGCAGGCAGCCTCCCTGCTAATTTGATAGCTTCAAGGAGTTAGCAAACTGCAGGTTGGGTGAATTCATTTGACAACCATAGAAACAGATGAAAAGTAATGCCCAGAGTCTCCAAACGGCCCTTTGCACTGGGAATGCACAGCCAAGAGAATGTACACGTTCATGCTGCTGTCGGTTTGAACGGCTCACAAGCAAAACCTTAGAGGGACAGCATACACATCCTCTAAAAGGCTTTTATCCTACATATAAACTTTTTACAAGACTTTGAGACCTAATACTGAAGATACATTTCCTAAGAAACTCAGTGCTACTTGTGGGGAATACAAAGCCAGGGCCTTCCCTGTGGAAGACCCATAGAAAGCCCCTGAGTGGTGGATGCGCCCAGGCTCAGGGTGGGGGGCGGGGGGGCTTGGAAAGTGCTCCAGGAAAAACATCCACACGGCAGAGAGCCAGCAGAGCAGTGGTCTCAGGCCACGACTCCAGGCTGACCTTCCGTGGCCCAGCCACTCCCTATGAGCACCGAGGGCAGTCCTGGTGCCCACCCAGATGTGGTGGCCTGCACCTGCGACCTGTGCACCTGTGCAGGCTGCCCAGGAAGGTGGGAGTCAGCAACCAGGCCCTGAGTCCCCAGCTCTGCCAGCCTCCTCTGTGCTCCCCGAGCCGCCTGTCCTTACCGTGCCTTTGAGGATGGTCTGTAAAAGAGGAAAACTGGACAGCTGGGCCCACGCCCAGTGAGAGGGTAGGTTCCAAACAGTGCAGGGCCACACCCACAACTGTGACCTGAGACCGAGGCCTTCCCAACGCCTTGGAAACATTCTCCAGGATCCAGGAGAGAAGCCCAAAGAAGAGCGCAGGAAGGGACTCGAAGGAGCGTTGTTGTGTCTACAGCAATCACGCTGCTTCAGAGGAACAGGCAGAGACCCCTCTAGGGGCAATGCTGGGCACAGCAGGGGCAGCCAGCAGTGAATGGCAGCTGCCCAACCTCTGCCTGCAGCTCAGTTGTAGGACAGGTAATCGATGAGCCGGGGCGGAATGTTTAACTTGGCGATCTTCTCCAGCCCTCGGACACCAGTGGCCTTCCTCAAGCTCACCCTGCAGAGCTGTGACAGAGTCAGAGGTGTCTCTGTAAAAGGGAATAAGGAAGGATGTGAGGTTAGTTTAAGGAAGGAGCACAACACCTGCAAGCAAGTAAACTCAGATGGAATCAGAAACGCCTCCCTTTCCCCTGGAACCAGGATGTGTCCTGCAGGCCTTCTCTGTAAGGACACCCAGGAACCCCAGGGAGGGAGCCCAGGAAATGAAACTCAGGTGATGTCAACTGGATTGCATTTTGCGGGTTTGGGTTTTTTTGCCTTTTTTTTTTTCTGAGATGGAGTCTCGCTCTGTCATCCAGGCTGGGGTGCAATCTCAGCTAATGCAACCTCTGCCTCCTGGGTTCATGTGATTCTCCTGCCTCAGCGTCCCAGGTAGCTGGGATTACAGGCACCCGCCACCATGCCCACCTACGTTTTGTATTTTCAGTAGAGACAGGGTTTCCCCATGTTGGCCAGGCTGGTCTAGAACTCCTGACCTAAGGTGATTTGCCCACCTCAGCCTCCCAAAGTGCTGGGATAACAGGTATGAGCCACCGTGCCCTGCCTGGTTTTGGTTTTTTGAGCCACAGCATTTTATTTCAGCACCCAGATTTGTCATCAAGCAACTAATCTATAGCTAGAAGGCTCTTCTGTGGAACATCCAGCATGGGAGGCACAGGTCTGGCGCCGGGCAGGTGTCAGCTGCAGCTCCTGCTGCCCCAGGCCACGGGCCACAGGGAACCCAGGAAGAGCTGGGGCAGCGACACAAACAGCCCCAGCAAAGTGCCCAAGGGTCTGTCCTAGTGCAAAGGGCAGGAGCCAGGACTAACAGCCTAGCTCTCCACTGAAGCCCACAGGGGGCCGGCCCAGGCTGAAGGCTGGAGGGGGCCGGGGGGCGGGGCGCTCAGTGGGGTGCCTCACTTTCATAGTACTCAAGGCACTTGGCAGGAGCGCTGCTGCTCCACGTGTAGTCAGACGGCTTCTTCCCACGGTTGTCCCGGGCGTAGATGTTGCCACCAAACTCAATGAGCATCTCGATGAGGTCGACATTCTTGACCTTGGCCGCGTGGTGAAGGGCCGTCTCATGAAGCTTTGCGGCATTCACGTTGGCCCCTGGAGGTCAAGAGCCGGGAACAGATTTCACCGAGAAGAGAACTTGGAGTGGGGGCTTGGGGAGACAACCGCATGTGTGTGCACGGTAGGCAGAAGCAATCCCCATCCAGAAGACAAAATCGAGACAGACTCTACCATAGCTTTCAAAAATGTTTTCAACATCCAAAAGCAGGAATTACTTATTGTTCCCCCTCATGAGAACAGAGGTAAAGGCAGGCAGCGATAATAAATAAATAACTGGAAATAGAACCAGAAAGAAGAAAAACAATACAGAAAACATCCCGAGTTATCGGTTCTAATGCCCTATCAATCTGCCTTCAGGGGTCCTGAGGTTGCCGGAAGTTCCAATCAGAGCCACTCCAGCATCCCCGCCTGGCCTGCAGCACAGATACACTCTGCTGCTTCCTCTTGCAGGACGGAGGCTCTGGAAATACTGGATGGATGAAAGAATGAACATTCCTTAACAATGCATGTTCTTTTACAAAAGGAAAACAGATAATGTACCCAAAACAGTAGGCAATTCAGAGAAGAGAGTGAGCTTTGCACTCAGCTTTCTCAGGATAGGAGCAGACATTCATCAAGCTGATTAAAAGTAAAGAAAAGTAGCACAATTAAAAAAAAGAAAAAAAAAAAAAATTTCAAAAAACGGAAAGGATTAGTAGGTAAATATGGCCTTTTTTTTTTTTTTTTTTTTTTTTTTTTGAGACAGAGTCTCAGTCTGCCCCCCAGTCTGGAGTGCAGTGGCACAATCTTGGCTCACTGCAACCTCCGCCTCTGGGGTTCAAGCAATTCTCCTGCCTCAGCCTCCCAAGTAGATGGGATTACAGGTGCCCACTACACCCAGCTAATTTTTGTAATTTTGTAGAGATGGGGTTTTGCCACATTGGCCAGGTTGGTCTTGAACTCCTGGCTACAGGCACAAGCTGCCACATCTGGTCAAATACTGCATTTTTTAAATGCACTAAAAAATTTTGATAAAAACATTTTTGTAAAACATCATTCTTAGTGCACAGCCATCATTAATCCTATATAATAGACTCTCCCAGGGCTTCAGAATTCTTTTGGAAGAAAATGCCATTCTCTTCGAAGTCTGTTCCTCAGTAACAAAGGAGGTTATAAGATAAAATGAGTAAGAAGTATTTTAAAGAAGCCAAGCAAATCGCCCAGCATCAGTAAAATAATCTGCCAAATAACAGATTCAAACCACAACCATAAAATATTATCAAAAGTGGGATTTTACAATGAACAGACCACCAGCATGCCATCACTTATCGACAATTTCATAGGGTCAGAAGAGTAGTTGAAGAGTGGAAAGCTACATTTTCTAGTTCCTGTGCTCAAAAAGTATCCGAAAAATCCTGCTTTCTGTTTTAAAATGTTTTAATTCCCTAAAAGCACATAAGAACCATGCGCATAACAGCATTCATGCCATGATCCTAAGAATGCCCCAGCCCAGCCGGGCGCAGTGGCTCATGCCTGTAATCTCAGCACTTTGGGAGGCTGAGATGGGCGGATCACAAGGTCAGGAGTTCAAGACCAGCCTGACCAACACAATGAAACTGTGTCTCTACTAAAAATATAAAAATTAGCTGGACGTGGTGGCGGGCGCCTGTAATCCCAGCTACTCAGGAGGCTGAGGCAGGAGAATCGCTTAAACCGGGGAGGTGGAGGTTACAGTGAGCTGAGATTGTGCTACTACACTCCAGCCTGGGCAAAAAAGAACAAAACTCCGACTGTCCCAGCTCTCCAAAGTGATGACAGAAGTGAAGAAAGTTCTTTCCGCTTCCCACAGCCAAAACTCAAGTCTGGCCAGGAAAAGGTGCAGGGAGCCAGAGAAGCCCACCTCCTCTGGGGGAATCAGCAGCAAGGCTGCTGTGAACTTCGGGTGAACTCCAGAGTAGTGAAACCATCCTAGGGGAATGTGTGTGTCTCAGAGAAGAGCAGAGAGGCCTAGAAAAAGATAACCAGCTCTCACTGACCTTGCTGCAAGATAGCTGTTAGCTGAAGCATGTTAACTGAAGTGTGAGAACTATAACCACAAGCTGTTCTAAGTAACTGCACCCTCCCTCTGCGATGTGCTTTGTAAACATATAAGATAAAGTACTTTGAGGCAGGTGGGGGCCGAAGAGACTGAGGCCATCAGCTTTCGGACCACCTGGTCCAGCTTTATATGTCTCTGTCTGTATGTCTGTCTTTATCCCCTGCCATTCCCTCTTCCGTCTTTGAACACTTGTGCAGCGCGGGACACAGCACACGCCAGAAAAAGGATCTCTCAATTAGGAAAAACGCTAAATTACCTAGGTCCTGAATTTGGCAGAAATGTACTACAAAAAAATAATATTTAAAAGCAATAGATTAAAAAATATTTTCCCCACAGTTCATCCTCTCTTTCACATAAGGGGTTTTCCTCCAGTATAATGTTGCAATCATGAAAGAAGTAAATCTTAACACTAAGCATACACTTGTAATGAAAAACAAATTGTACCATCCACAGAATCTAAAGTTCAAGTAGCTTTCTCTCATGTCATTAATTCTGGTAATATTCTTGCCAACTGGGTGAGAAAGTGATGATCTCTATTTTTACAAAAGAAAAAAAAGAAAGAGTCCCAAGGGAGGCACAGCTACTCCCTCACCGTCAGGGGGAAACATGGCTGAAAAGAGCTCTAAAAATCACAGTCCCTGCCGCGCTCCACAGATGAGGCCTTGGCCAGGGGCTCTTGCAGAGAGGCAGCCTTCCCAATGCACAGCTTTTCAAAATGTGTGCTTGACATCATTTGACTGGGTGGAAGGGAAGGAAGGTGAACAAGAAAGGAAATGAAATTGTGAATAAAGAATTGAAGTGAAACAGCAGGCCGGAGTGCACACAGCAGCATGGATAGACCCTGAAAGTATAGCACCACGTGAGCCAAGAAGAGAGTGAGCGAGGAAAGCCCATCAGCTATGTGCATTAAAAATACACGCCTCAGCGCAGTGGCTCATGCCGGTAATCCCAGCACTGTGGGAGGCCCAGCCAGGCGCATCACCTGAGGTCAGGAGTTCAAGACTAGCCTGGCCAACACGGTGAAACCTCATCTCCACTAAAAATGCAAAAATTAGCCAGGCACGGTGGCTCATGCCTGTAATCCCAGCTACTTGGGAGGCTGAGGCACCAGAATCACTTGAACCCAGGAGGCGGAGGTTGTAGTGAGCCGAGATGGTGTCACTGCACTCCAGCCTGGGTGACAGAGCAAAACTCTGTGTCAAAAAAAAAAAAGAGGGGAACAGATACAGAGGAAAGAGAAGGAAGAGAGAAAAAGAAGGAGGGTAGGAGAAGGAAAGAAAGCGGCTTTGTGTGAAGCGAGGATGGCGACATACCTTGAACTGAGAGGCTTGAGAAAGACTCAGACAGAGACAGAGACAGAGACAGACAGACAGAGAGACAAAGATGGGGAGCCAGGAAACAACCAGGGAATTACATACTCTGAACTTCATCCTTCAGAGAAAAGGGGTCAACACAGGCTCATTACCAAAATCCTGCTTTCAACGCAAAATAGGATTACAGTGGATTGCAGAACCCGTGGCCAGCACTGAAGGGACCTTCTAAGACCTTGGCACACCCAGGCTGGCGCAGTCCTGGAACATCAGCACAAATAGCCCAATATGTGCTTGTTGAAACTAGAAAAAAATTTTTTTAATTAATTAAAATTTTTTAAAAAACAAAAATTTTTAAAAATTAAACAATTTAAAAAAAATTTTTAAATTGTGCCAGGGTCAGTGCTGAGAATGAAAGTGGAGGCATGACCGTCCTTAGGAGCCACTTCTGAACACTCCTGGCAGAGTTAAATATTCACTGTCAGCGATCAGATTAAAAATTACCTCACCATAATAACCGGACTTTCACCCTCCCCCACCCCCCGCCTCCTCTGCAAATACAGTCTGGTTCCTGGACTCGCCTCACCACCTACAAAGAGCCAGAACCACCATCTCCACGTCCCACATGGGGTGCAACGTGGCTGCCTCACAGCTCAGCTCTCAAACTGCACACAAAAGCACCTGCAATCATGTGGCCCTGACTGGTGCAGTCCCTCCCCCTCTCCACAGTAACTGGTTCAAATGACACAGGCTTGAGTCAATCAGAATTTGGCAAAGTTTGGGCAAGGGGACTTGGAGGGTTCGGGAAAAGAGATTTTCCACTCTTCTGTTTCTCTAAAGACACGGTCCTTGGCTTTCCCCAAGGATCTATGATCTGACCCCAAAAGTTCAGAATCACTGCTTCTTAAAGCATCTGTGTGTGAGGACATGGGGCATGCTGCTGTTTCTCTTTTCTTCTCTGCATGTTTGAAATCTTCCACAGTGAAGAAATGGTTCCTAAGGAAAAGATGATTATCCATCTGCTCTTACACGGGGTGTTAGAGGAGACCACCCGAGAGGAGGGTGAGAATCAGGAATCCCACGTGGAGCTGATGGCTGGACGCTACCCACAGCATCGAGTTGACCGCAACAATCACAGTGGGGAGGCTTCCCCAAGAAAGCCGTATTCATCTAACTCCCCAGGGGCATGCGAACTCCCGGGAGAGCCGCAGGAACCCTGCTTCAGGGTGACAGTGGGCATCACAGCTGCCCCTCCCTTTCCTGGTCACGTGGCAGACGCAGGAGCAGACCTGGCCTCAGCCCCAACGTGGGCCCCGCCTGCTCCAATCCCTCTCCCCTGACCACGCTCATCGGTTCTAATGACCCAGGCTTCAGCCCATCAAAATTTGGCGACGTTTGGGCACCAGGACTGGAGAGGGGTGTGTGAAAAGGGATTTTCCACTCTTCTGAAAGAGTCCCCAGAAAGCTTAACACAGGAAACGTCTGGCGTGCAGGCCTGAAGCCACTGTAGCCCCCATGACCTTTCTCAGGGAAGCCAGAGGCTTAGGATAAAGCCAACCCTGAGGAAAGCAGAATTGCAAAAATCAAAGAAACTGAGGCCTGAGTGACACCACAGAACCTCTAGTCCAGCCACCCCTAAACTGCTCTGCATCTCATCCCTGAAGCCCCCTGAACTAGAAATGCCTGCCACTGTTTACCAGGTGGAAGTGGCTTCCTCTTACCGCAAAGGCATCACAACTGATATGAAGTCCTACCTGATCCAGAAAGGATGTTTGCTTTAAACACTAAGTTGATTTTTTTCCCAGCAACCACACCAAAAGGAACCAAGGTAAAAACGGAACCAACGTGTACCGAGCTCACAAAGGCTTGACAGGAATCACTGCCCTGTGTTGACAGAAATGGATCCAGCTGTCAGGAGAAGCTCGACTGGACACACGGACGTCTGCTTCCAATGGAGACATTTTTAAGGCAGCGTATAAAAAATTTAAAATACCCTAACAATTATTCTTACACAAAATGAATCTTTTCCACAAAAAGACTTAAAAGTGGCACATGAAAGCAAATAAGGCTCTCCAATAGAAAACTACATATAGGGCCGGGTGCGGTGGGTCACGCCTGTAATCCCAGCACTTTGGGAGGCCGAGGCGGGTGGATCATGAGGTCAGGAGATTAAGACCATCCTGACCGACATGGTGAAACTCCGTCTCTACTAAAAATACAAAGAAAATTAGCTGGGTGTGGTGGTGGGTGCCTACAGTCCCAGCTACTGAAGAGGCTGAGGCAGGAGAATTGCTTGAACCCAGGAAGCGAAGGTTGCAGTGAGCCGAGATCGCATCACTGCACTCCAGCCTGGGTGACAGTGCAAGATCCTATCTCAAAAAAAAAAAAAAACTATATAAAACTAAGCTCAAATGGCTGTCATTGGGCGGGGGTGGATTCATGATCTTCCTATCCTTAACAGGTGTTTTGTTGTTGTTGTTGTTGTTAGAGGTGGGGTCTTGCTATGTGGCCCAGGCGGCTTCAAACTCCTGGACTCAAGCAATCCTCCCTCCTCAGCCTCCCAAGGTGCTGAGACCACAGCTATGAGCCGCCGTGCCCAGCCATCCTGAGCACTTTTGTTTTACTCTACACTGCACCCAGAATTTGGACGGATGAGATGATGAAACCAAAATTTTCCCTCAACAAAACATTTAAGTTGGGTTAATGGAAAAAAAAAAAACCCTGTGCCAACAGTCACTTTGGCTACATTTGAAAACTTCTGCTATAGATAGGTCCTGAACCTGCTCCTCAGTTGGTTGGGTCTTTTTAGTTTTGATTTTTTTTTTTCCCTCCTTGGGAATCTCAATCCCGAGTCTTTTTTGAACACCTGACAATGGCCTGGATTCCAAACACTCCATTCTCCTAAACGCTGCTGACTCCACTTCCCATTGCACCCCCTTCTCTCTTGGATTCAGGCAGCAACCTCACCAGGCAGCTGTGGGGACAGCAGGCTGTGATCTCTAGAAGTAGTCACTGGCATTTGTTGTGTACCTACTAGGACACACCAGGCACCAGGAAATATCCCAGTCCTCCCAGCCACCTGCAGCACAGATTCTTCCAGTCCTCAAATCTGTAAACTGAGGCCTGAGGTCTCAGCTGGCAAGCGGGAGAGCCAGCCTCTAACCTTGGTGCCTCTGACTCCTCTACCCAGCTCTCTGCCAGGCACAGTGCAGGTAAAAACCTGCCCAGGTAAATGCCCGCCCAGGTAAATACGCTTGCAAGGAAACACCTGCTCAGGTGAACAGCCTTGCTAGTGTATCCCCATTCAGGCAAACTTCTCAGATAAATCTGTAAATATGCACTCCGTAGGTAAATACCCACTCAGGTAAATACTCTTGCAAGGAAACACCTGCTCAGTGAACAGCCTTGCTAGTGTATACCCATTCAGGCAAACTTCTCAGATAAATCTGTAAATATGCACTCCATAGGTAAACACCCACTCAGGTAAATACTCTTGCAAGGAAACACCTGCTCAGGTGAACAGCCTTGCTAGTGTATACCCATTCAGGCAAAATTCTCAGATAAATCTGTAAATATGCACTCCGTAGGTAAACACCCGCTCAGGCAAACACCCACGCACCTGCTTTTAGTAGCATTTTGACACAGTCCAGATGCTCCCGGGCACAGGCCACGTGCAGAGGGGTCCCAAAATGGCAGTCATGTGCTTCCAGATTGGCCCCGACGTCAATAAGAAGCCTCACGCATTCGGAACTCCCTTGAGACAAATGGAAAAGGCAGGACATGCCCATGAATATGGATGCTGGAGACTACAAGCACAACAGACGCGGCAGCTGCAGCAGGCCTCCATCCCCGGCGCAGGGCAGAGAAGCCAGGCAGCCCTCGTCCCGACCTAAGGAGGCGTTCATGCCCCGCACGGCCTGCCCTGGGGAAGCCAGGACACAGCTCTGCGTGCCCCTGAGGAGGGGAGGGCTCATGGCCCACCTGGCAGTGGGAGAAACAGGCCTGGCTGGCCTCTTGCTGTGAGAACAGAAGGCCTGAGGCACCACCTAGAATGGGCCAGGGAAGACTCTCCTGCTGCCCCCCACCACCCTGTGTCTACCCACGGCTGCCGGCACTGAGCCCAGCCTCCCAGGAAACCCCCCAGACTTTCTTAGGCAGGTCATCCTCCTGTGCCCCATGGCAGCCACCTCTCCTGCTTCTCTTTTTTTAGACAAAGTCTCGCTCTGTCGCCCAGGCTGAAGTGTAATGGCACGATCTCAGCTCACTGCAACCTCCACCTCCTGGGTTCAAGCAATTCTCCCAACTCAGTCTCCCAAATAGCTGGGATTACAGGCATGTGCCACCATGCCTGGCTAATTTTTTTTGTATTTTTAGCAGAGACGGGGTTTCACCTTGTTGGCCAGGCTGGTCTTGAACTCGTGACCTCAGGTGATCCACCCTCCTCAGCCTCCCAAAGTGCTGGGATTATCAAAGGCATGAGCCACGGTGCCCGGCCTCTCCTGCCCCTTCGGCGCTCCCCTTCCTGGATCTGTAATGTGGATTTGGATTGCGGTTCCTCCGCCCTCCTGGCCCTGTGCAGTCTGTCCAGGCTCCAACCTCTCCAGTCACTGAATTACCTCTTCACTGCTGGCAGCTCCCCGATTTTCCCCACCAGCCCACAGCCATGTGCTGGCCGCTGTATCCTCTAGTAATTTTTTTTTTTAATCTGTGACATTACATATATACACGTATGTGTGTAGATAGATACAGATATATATACAATACAGCTCAATTCTACAATGTATATTTTATACATTAAAATATTTTCTGACACTAGTGCACTTCTTACATTGATTTTTATGTTTAATGTAGTTTTTCTTCTGCAGAGCTACATTGAAAAAAGCTGATGGATAGTGAATTTTACAATTGATAGCATCTAAGGAACAACTAAATATATTATTTATATGCGGAAAAGGCTAGTTGAAAGAAAATCACCATAGTTTATAATGGGAATGAAGTCCTTTTATCAGAGTTAAGCACACAAATATGATTGTTCTGCCCTTAGATTTCTGAATAGAATGAGAGGCAGAGTCAATGTTTGGCTTCAATATAGCATTTATACAAGATGGCAAGTATTCCTGGGGATGCTGTAGTCCCAACAACACAATCTTCTCCAGTCTAACATCACAGTAATCTTTGTTGGCATTAAAGCTATTTCATCTCTGGCAGAGTAACATTCAGTGGATGGATTAGGAGTCTTATCTTGCTAAAACCAGCAACATCAGGAATCGACAGATGAGTGACTTCTGCAAATGGTACCTGAGGGAGGACTATACTTTTTTTCTTGAAGTTTCCAGGATGATCCTAACACTGCAGATGGCACAAATGATGTGGTGGAAGAAGTTGATTTTTCTGAATTTTTTTTTCAAGCTCAGATTAGATCCTAGCAGATGAATGATCTAGGTTCGGCTGTGTTTTTTGGTTGTTGTTTTGTTTTGTTTTAAGCAATGGAAGGAAAAAAAAAACAAAAAAATTTGTTCCTTTTCTAGGTACAGAAATTGATACAGCATGTATCAATTCCCCACAGCCATGTGCTGGCCGCCAGCCACTGTCTCCCATCCAGAGCCCTCTCCCTTCCTGGGGTCTCCACTCCTAGCTCAAACCTGACTCACTTCTGACCTCTCAAGCCTCCTCTTTGTACCAAATCCTATGGATTCCTCTCCCAAGCCTTCTAAATGAACCCATCCCACTCCACCAGCCTACTCTGAGCACTGGGCACCTTGACCCCTGCGATGGTCCCAGGTCACCCCTCTGCTTCCAGGAGACCCCAACCACCATCGCCACCTCCGTCTATCTGCACATGGAGGGCCATTAAATGAAGCTCCCCCAAATTCTGTTTTCCTGACCCTCAACATCTGCTCAGAAACCTTCAAGAGCTCCCTGGAGCTGTAGTCTTTTCATGTATGAAAATACTCCAAAGTAGGGGGTAAACCTACCCCGTAGTTTACATATCTGTGAACCACAGACAGCCGTGGCTCTGCCAGCACTATGGAAGGGCACACACCCCAAACCCCGCACCCCAGACGTGCATCCAAAGACAAAGGCCATGCTGGCCAGTCATGATACAAGCCACAGTTTGCAACCTTTGCCCACAAGACTAGAATCCAAACTCCTTACTCTGTCATTTAAACATTGTCCCACCAGCTGGTCTCACCCTAAATTCCAGTCCTATCCACTCCACTCCACTGGGAGCTCCTGATGCAGTAAGACAGGACAAGGACTGTTTCCCACGCTCACGGTCCCCTCTGATCTTCCCAGCCTCTGCCATCTGCCCGTTCTTGGAGAGCAGCTGAGGTCCCACCTGCGCCCTGAGCCTGCGGGGCCAGCACTCTGCTTTGGCAGTGCTGCGCACAGCCTCCTGGCCCAGGCTGTCGGGACACGCTGCTCCGTCATCTCCCATGTCAACCAGGGGCCTGCAGCGCAACCTACAGCAAAGCCCAGGTGAGCCTCTGCCAAGTCCCCCAGGCCTTGGTGCTAACGTGGAAGGGCCCGAGGAGCCCAGGCTTGGCCTCAGAATCCTACCATAGAGTCACCCACCCAGCCCTGGATGAAGACCTCAAGCTTAGAATCGCCACAGCTGAGTCACCAGGAGCCAGAAACAGACTCGGAACTCTCCTTCACCGGCCAAGGGCTCCCAATTCCATCCACTCTGCTTCACTCCCAAAGTCCTTTAATCCTGGAAAGGAAGAAACTTCCAGGGCCCAGCTGGGCCAGCCCAGCCATCTGCCAACTCACCGCTCATGCAGGCCTCATGCAGCGGGGACGCTGTGTACAGGGGAGGGTTGACCTTGGCCCCGTAGGACAGCAGGAGCTTCACACACTCGATGCTGCCCGAGGCGCAGGCATCACAGAGCGGGGTGCTGCCATCAATGTTGCGGGCGTCCACCTCATGGGAGGAAGAAACAGGCGTCAAAGGGCAGGGAAACGCCACGCAACCGCTTTCCCATCCTGCCGCAGTTCACCTTTGCACACGGGTTTGCTATTACGTGCTAGGCAAGGACACTGACAGAGACAGCACGTGGCTAGGGAGCACCCATAGCCTCCAAGTACAGAAGTCATCTCGTTCAGGATTCTTTTCTCTCGGGGCAGGATAAGCTCAGCCACCCCCTACCCACCCCTGCCCCAAACACCTGCTAAGCACAGAGCAGAACAGGGGACCCCTAGGTTGCAAGCTGGGAGAGGCAGGCTTTAAAAATGGGTTTTAAGGAGCCAGGTATGGTGGCTCATGGCCTGTAATCCTAGCACTTTGGGAGGCCAAAGTGGGCAGATCACGAGGTCAGGAGTTTGAGACCAGCCTGGCCAACATGGTGAAACCCCGTCTCTACTAAAAATATAAAAATTAGCCGAGCATGGTAACACGTGCCTATAGTCCCAGCTACTCGGGATGCTGAGGCAGAAAAATTGCTTGAACCTGGCAGGCAGAGGTTGCGCTGAGCCAAGATCATGCCACTGCACTCCAGTCTGGGCAACAAAGTGAGATGCCATCTCAAAAAAAAAAGGGGGGGGGTTTAAAAACTCTAACCTCAACTGGGCATGATGGTTCACCCCTGTAACCATAGCACTTTATAAGGTGAGGGGGCACGGTCACTTGAGCTCAGGAGCTCGAGACCAGCTTGGGCAACATGGCAAAACCCTGTCTCTACCAAAAATACAAAAATTAGCTGGGTATGGTGGCATGCACCTGTGGTCCCAGCTACCTGGGAGGCTGAGGTGGGAAGATCATTTGCGTCAAGGAGGACGAGGCTGCAGTGAGCTGTGATCACGCCACTGCACTCCAGCCTAGGCGACAGAGTAAGACCTTGTCTCAAAAAGCCAAAAACACACACAACTCTACCCTCAATGGGAGGCTTGCCAGAGACAGCTTACCACACCTCCCCTAGTGAGAAAGTCTGAGGCCAGGAAAAAGGCAACTCCCCAAATTAGCAAATTTTATTTAGCACTTGTCCAAATTCATCTTCTGTTTGGGTACACACTGACACTGGTTTCATTCCAAGCTTTTGGGAAGAGTAAACAGTACACCGTCTTCCCTTCTTCCCCGCCAATCCCCCAGCTTCGACTCTGAGACCAGAGCCCTGTGTCCCTTATACATTGGCCAGGGGTGTGCAGGGCCAGCGTTTGCCAGCTCGGGAGAGCCAGCTGCCAAAGTGCCAGGAATTCCGCTGACCAGAAACCCCGGGTAGTTTAACACCGGCCAGGATGGGAACATTTACACCAGGGAAAGCAGCAACACATTTTGCTTCTGCTCATTTTTTCAGAGAGCGGGCTGGCCAGCATCCCACTGAGGCATCCTGGAGCCAGAACCCTGCTATTTGGGCCCAAGCAGCAGCTCTGCGTCCAGGCCAGGCCGCCCCTGAGAGCCTGTATCTAGGCTGCGGCCACCTGCTTACTCCTGCCCACCGCAGGGCTGGCGCTCCCACCAGCAATTTGCTCAGGCTGCCCTTTCTTCTACCACCATGACCTCCTAACAGCCGGGTCCACGAGCACTTCTCACCCATGGGCTTCCTGGTCCTTGTGTGCAGTGGACGCAGCGCAGCCCCCACCCTCTCTCCCCGCCTTCCCAAGTTCTCCTCCATTCTGGCAGCTGCAGCCAGTCTGGGGATCTTCCCTGAAGGGCCACTCACCTGGGCCCCGGCTGCCAGCAGCAGCTGCACGCACCGCGCCTGGCCCTGCAGACTTGCAGCATGCAGAGGCGTGATGGAGTCCACAGTGACCTGGTTCACACAGGCGCCACTCTCGATCAGCTGCTGCAGCTGCAGGCTCTCACCCCTCTGGGCTGCCTCGTGCACAGGGGTCCGCTCCACCCAGAAACCTGGAAAGGAAGGGGACCTCACGCTAAGACCCTGCCACTTCCATCCAGGACAAATGAGCATATGTAAGACTCCAGGGTCTCTGATGCCACCAAGGTACCATCCGTGATCATGCAATTGTCCCAGCACTTCTATAAAGACCCCTGAGCCACCCCCACTGCCTGAAGGCTGGAGTCCAAGCTCCTGGCCTACAAGAGGCTCCTTCCTGCGGGCCCCGCTGACCTCCACGGTCCACCTCCCACCACCGCCCTGTGTAAACCCCACTCTGCGCACATAGGCCCTCACCACTCCCCCGCAGTTCTACACCTGCACCTCTGCGCACATCCTTCCCACTGACACACCCACCTCTGCCCCCTGCCAATTGTCCACTCTGGTAAAAAGTTTACATCCTCCAGGTGGGCCCAGGTAAAACAACTTCTCTGGGAAACACTTCCCACAACGCTCACACATACACATTCAAAGTCCTGCACTGACAGTGTCTCCTCTGTGAGTGCCCTAAGAAACCATGTTTTCATTACTCAACTTTAATGGCTTCCTCAGGCTTGTCTACGTACAAGGTCATGTCATCTGCAAACAAAGATCGTTCAACTTCTACCTTTCTAATGTGGATGCTATTGATTGACTGATTGATTTTTGAGATGGAGTCTCACTCTGTCACACAGGCTGGAATGCAATGGCGTGATCTCAGCTCACTGCAACTTCTGCCTGCCAGGTTCAAGTGATTCTCCTGCCTCATCCTCCCGAGTAGCTGGGATTACAGGCACGTGGCATCACACTCAGCTAATTTTTATACTTTTAGTAGAGACAGGGTTTCACAATGCTGGGCAGGCTGGTCTTGAACTCCTGACCTCAGGTGATCCGCCCGCCTCAGCCTTCCAAAGTGCTGGGATTATAGGTGTGAGCCACTGTGCCTGGCCCTTTTATTTCTTTTTCTTGTTGAATTGCTTTGGCCAGGACTTGCAGTGCCATGTTGAACAGAAGGGGTGAGAGCCAACATCCTTGTCTTATTTCAGTCTCAGGGGGAGAGCATTTGGTTGTTCACATTTAAGGATGATGTTAACTGGGTTTTTCTTTTTTTTTTTTTTTTTTTTGTTTGAGATGGAGTCTTGCTCTGTCACCCAGGCTGGAGTGCAGTGGTACCAACTCGGCTCACTGCAACTTCCACCTCCCGGTATCAAGCTATTTTCCTGCCTCAGCCTCCTGAGTAGCGGGGCCTATAGGCGTACACCACCACGCCCAGCTAATTTTTTGTATTTTAGTAGAGACAGGGTTTCACCATGTTGCCCAGGCTGGTCTCGAATTCCTGAGCTCAGGCAATCTGCCCACCTTGGCCTCCCAAAGTGTTAGGATTACATGCGTGAGCCACCACGCCTGGCCCTTTTTTTTTTCAGTCTCAGTCAATCATAGTGACCCTATTTCCTATACAGCATCCTACCCAACTGTAGCTAAGGAGAGGTGAGGGAGAGTCTGCGGAGAGGCCTCTAAGCTTCCACACTCTGCTCACTCCCAAGAGGGAGCTCCAGGGGAAGGCTGTCTTCCTCCCTTCTCTGAACACTGCCAGGATGTGAATTTGCACCTGCTGAGCCATCTGGCTACCTGCCTGAAGACAGGACCTACAGGAATGGCAAGGCCGGGAAAGACTGGAATCTGGAGGACGAGTCAAGAACCATCAGGTGCCTGGAACCAAGCCAATGGCGGGGCTTCCTGTCTGGTAAGAGTCACATTTCTTTTTTCTTTTTCTTTTTTTTTTTTTTAAAGATGGGGTTTCACCATGATGGCCAAGCTGGTCTTGAACTCCTGACCTCAGGTGATCCACCCACCTCGGCCTCCCAAGTGGTAGGGTTACGAGCCACCACGCCCGGCTAAGAGTCACGTTTCATTACTGTCTAAACCAGGTGCAGACAAAATCTTGGTAACTAGTACAGATCATAAACTCCCCAGACGCAGAAACCATGCCTATGTTTTCTCAGCACCCATCTCAGACACGGAGGAGTCTTCTAGAAACTTTAAAACGTCATAAATGACAACAGTGCTGGACGAAAAGTGACATATCCTTATTGCCAGCTCCCCAGCTTCAAGCAGACAAGATCACATCACACACCTCTTCTCAATCAACAGTTTCCTCTTACTATTCCAACATGTCCCTGAAAAATTTGCCTATCACCTGGATCTTCCCCAGATCATACTTTTACAAAGTGTATCTCGGCCGTGTGCAGTGGCTCATGCCTGTAATCCCAGCACTTTGGGAGGCTGAGGCGGGCAGATCACGAGGTCAGGAGTTTGAGACGAGCCTGAACATCATGGTGAAAAAACCCCGTTTTTCTACTAAAACTACAAAACAAATTAGCCAGGCATGGTGGCATGTGCTGGGTAGTCCCAGCTACTCGGGAGGCTAAGGCAGGAGAATTGCTTGAACCCAGGTGGTAGAGGTTGCAGTGAGCCAAGATCGTGCCACTGCACTCCAGCCTGGGCAACAAGAGCAAAAAAAAAAAAATTTCTGCAGCGAATTTCCTCTGCAGTCTAGCCACATCGGTTAGTGTTGATGGCTCTGTCTGCTTCTTAGCAATCCCCACATTGCTCCCCCCACCCTCACCTCTGCTTCGGGCACTGAGTACAAGGTTACGAGTTCCCTGGCACCACAACTGCTCAGAACTGCTCAATGGAAACTCAGCTCAGCCTTTTATCAGCTTACCCTAAACCCAACTTCCCTGAGTGTCCATTTCTTTACCTATAAGTTGCAATACTATTTTCTCCGCATAGGTGGACTATGAACATTAAACGAATTGAAACAGGTAAATGCACTTAAAGCGTGGGGCTGGCACCGAGTCATTGCTCAATAAACGTTGTCTGCAGTATTTTAGCCTCCTACCTGTCTTGCCCACAGCCAGAGAGCCCGGGTGGGGCTCTCTGGGAAGAGAGAAGTGGGGACCAGGGAAAACTGAAGCACAAAGGAAGATTCGATCTCCACAAAATGTAAAAGTCAAGCTTGTGTAACTTTCTACTTACCATCTCCAGGTGGTCCTCAGCCCCACAGGAGTAATGAACAGTAACCCACTGCCGTCCTGCGGTTAGTGAAAAGTGGCTTAGTGTCACTTTAAAATTAATCCACGGGGAGAAAATCCCAAGGGTAGAAGGAGAGGTTGCCACTTGGAACAGAAGAGGAAGGCAGGGTGAGGCCTAGGCCTTGCAGCAAAAAAGAAAAGTGCATCTCAGGAGGCCACCTGAGCTGGGAAGGCGCATTCCCGACCTGCCTCCACTCACAGGATGTCCAGGTGCATTTAGTGTCTCCCGCTGCTGCACTCAAAGAGGACTAAGATGCAGCAACAGGCAGCTCACAGTCAGGGACCAGGGAATAAATGTGCAGATATTCACAACATGGGCCGGGCGCAGTGGCTCATGCCTGTAATCCCAGCATTCTGGGAGGCCAAGGCAGGTGGATCATGATGCCAGGAGTTGGAGACCAGCCTGACCAACATGGTGAAACCCCGTCTCTACTAAAAATACAAAAATTAGCTGGGCGTGGTGGCACCCGCCTGTAATCCCAGCTAATCAGCAGGCTGAGGCAGGAGAGTCACTTGAACCCAGAGCGGGAGGTTGCAGTGAACTGAGATCGCGCCACGGCGCTCTAGCCTGGGCGACAGAGCGAGACTCCATCTCAAAAAAAAAAAAAAAAGATAATTCACAACATGACAACTGCGATCACGTCTGGTGATGGGGACTCAAAAGCAAGAGCCCCGGCACCCAGGGATGGCCAGGAGGTCACAGAAGCTGCAGAGCTGCAGCTGGGTCCATCTCAGGCACTGCTTACTTGCCTGTGGACCCCAGCACCCGGCACTATCCACGAAGATGCTGGTGTCCACGTGGTTGCTCAGTGAGTGAGTGGATGAGTAAATGAATGGAAGGAGTTACTAAAACCAATGATAAGTCTGTGTAGCAGTGAAGCAACAAAAGAACCAACATTGTTGTTTAAGAGGCTTTTACCCATTCTTACAGAGGCTAGGATAATTTTAGAGCATTGAGATAATATGCAAAAAGAGCAATCACGTAGTTTTAAAATTAACTCTGGGATTAAAAGGAAAGCATGTAAACAAGTAGTTATGTTTTGTTAAAGATTTATAGGAGCACTGTGACCTGATCAAGGACAAAGATGTTCCCAGCCTCCTTGGACCCTCGCTGGTGTCCAGATGTCAGTGGTCCTCGGTTACCTCTTGATCCCAAAAGCCTCCTCTTCTTACGGCCCTCAACAGAATTAAGAAACCGAAATCTGAACTGACTTAGATGGCACGTTAGGCACTTGTTTACCATCTTCCTGGTTTGCTGGCTCCCAAATAAAACTGCCACCAACTCTTGTCACTTCTGTTTGGCTTTTGAGCAGTAAGCAGCCGAATCTGGGTTCAGTTATAACCATAAAATTTTTAAAAGGAAATCTAATTTGATTTCCCTGTATGACCAACCTACAAAGAAAATGCAACTTATTTCTAGTGAATCACATCAACTGCTGTGGTCTTAGCAGCAGCAATTAAGAGCAAAAAGCAGCAGAAGACATGGTAAGAAAAAAAAAGAACTTCCGTGCATCGAAGGGCACGATGAGTGAAATGGCAACCCACAGAATGGGAGAAAATACGTGCAAGTCATATACCCAATGAGGAGTTAGTCCAGAATACACAAAGAACTCCTGCAGCTCAACAACAAAAAACCCCAAATAACCAGGTTTAAAACTGGGCAAAAGATTTGAACAGGCATTTCTCTAAAGAGGATACACAAATGGCCACAAGCATAAAAAAAGGTATTCAACATCACTGATCATTAAAGAAATGCAAATCAAAACCACAATGAGATACTGCCTCACACCTGTTAGGATTATTAAAAAAAAAAAAAAATACATGTTGGCGAGAATGTGGAGAAACTGACACCTCTGTGCACTGATGATGGGAATGTAAAATTGTACAGCCACTGTGGAAAACTGTACAGCAGCTCCTACAAAAATTAAACATAAGAGGTCACATGATCCAGCCACTCCATTGCTGGGCAGAGCTACAAAAGAACTGAAAGCAGGGTCTTGAGGAGACATTCATTTGTACACCCACGTTCATAGCAGCACTATTCTCCACAGCCAGCAGCTAGGGCAACCCAAGCGTCCAATGGAATATTATTCAGCTTTGGGAACAAAGGAAATCCTGTCCCATGCTACAACATGGATGAATCTTGAGGACACTATGCTGAGTCAAATAAGCCATTTCTGGGCCAAGCACAGTGGCTCACGCCTGTAATCCCAGCATTTTGGGAGGCCGAGGCAGGCAGATCACTTGAAGTTAGGAGTTCAAGACCAGCCTGGCCAACATGGTGAAACCCCCCTCTCTACTAAAAATACAAAAATTAGCCTGGCATGGTGGTATGCATCTGTAATTCTAGCTATTCAGGAGGATGAGGCACAAGAATCGCTTGAACCCAGGAGACAGAAGTTGCAGTGAGCTGAGATCATACCACTGTACTCCAGCCTGGGTGACAGAGCAAGAGTCCATCTCAAAAATCAATCAATCAATAAATAAGCCATTTCTGGCCAGGTGCGGTGGCTCACACCTGTAATCCCAGCACTATGGGAGGCTGAGTTGGGCAATATGGGGAAACCCCATCTCTACTAAAATTACAAAAATCAGCTGGGCATGGTGGTCCATGCCTGTAATCTTAGCTACTAGGGAGGATGAGGCAGGAGAATCACTTGAACCCAGGAGGTGGAGATTGCAGTGAGCCAAGATCATACCGCCGCACTACAGCCTGGGTGACAAAGCAAGACTCTGTCTCAAAAAAAAACACAAATGAGCCATTTCTGAAAAGACAAATACTGTATGATTCCACTTATGTGAGGTCCCTCGAGTAGTCAAAGGTGGTTGCCAGGGACTGGGGGGAGGGGAATGGGGGAGTTAGTGTTTCATGGGGACAGAATTTCAGTTTTACAGGATGAAAAAGTTCTAGAGATCTGCTGCACAAAAATGTAAATGTACTTAACCCTACTGAAATGGGCACTTGAAAATAATGCCTACGGTGGTAAATTCTGTGTTATGTGTTCTTTACTACAAGTAAAAATAGAAAAATTATTTTTTTAAAAAAGTAACCAAAAGCTGGAGGCTGAGACAGGAGAGTCGCTCGCTTGAACCTGAGAGGCGGAGGTTGCAGGGAGCTGAAATCATGCCACTGCACTCAAGCTTGGGCAATAGAGTGAGACGGAAGGAAGGAGGGAAGGGGGGAGGTAGGGAGGGAAGGAAGGAGAGAGAAAGAAAGGAAAAAAGAAATAAATAAATAAATCCTGGACAATCAACGCTCCCAGAAAAGGACAGCCGAATGTAGCATCCATTCATCTCTGCCTGCTGTCCAAACCACATGAAAATGATAGGGAATAAAAGTGGGGGCTAAACCCACAAAGACAAAGAGATCACAGAGGAAAAGAGAAATAAAGGATTTCATGGTGGCAACTAAAGACAGTCTATGTGACAACTCAGCACAGAGAGAGTGCCTAACACATGGCACTTATCACTATCACCAAATTATTTTGTGTTGTTTTTTTTGAAATGGAGTCTCACTCTGTTGCCCAGGCTGGAGTGCAGTGGCACCATCTTGGCTCACTGCAACCTTTGTCTCCCGGATTCAAGCAGTTCTCTGCCTTAGCCTCCGGAGTAGCTAGGATTACAGGCACCCGACACCATGCCTGCCTAATTTTTGTATTTTTTTTAATAGAGACAGGGTTTCACCATCTTCGCCAGGCTGGTCTTGAACTCCTGACCTCGAAATCCACCTGCCTTGGCCTCCTAAAGTGCTGGGATTACAGGCGTCAACCACGGTGCCTGGCCAACTATCACCAAATTTTAATAGCACATTGCAAATTTCAGTTTTAGTGCCATTGAAACCCAAGGAAAAAATATTGATCTTTCTTTTTCTGTGTAGAAACACCCATTTAAAAGTTTGGGCTCAGTGTTTTGTTGCTATGTTGATATTTTTCAACCATGTCTTTTTAAATGTTTTCATTAGGAATCCCCAAAATATTGTTTGTGGGTAAACTTGAGGTCAAACAGCAGACTGACTTTAAGATGTGTTCAACGAGGCAAAAATGCCAGTTTGCCTTCTTAGAGGCACAAAATGGTCAAAACTCATGAAAAGTGGGGAAAAGAGAGGGAAAGAATAAATGAAAGCAGACGACGAGGAGGAAAGAGGTGAAAATAGGGGGCCAAGGAGGAAAGGAACCCGGAGAAAGGACCGAAGGTATCAGGACAGCCTGGCGAATATCGGGCGTTTCCTTCCACCAGCATGGCGCTAAAACCACAGTGAATTCACCGGCTTCACTGCATTATCCCTCGTCTCCTCCCCAGACTCCCTCATCACTCACCCAATTATCTGCTACCCGACTCCTCCCTTGCCCCTGGTCCACCCCAAAAGGCAGTGGCCCAGGGAGCACAGGGAGGGTCCCCCAATCCCAGTCCCACCCTCAAGGCCCTGTGGGAGCTCAGGCTCTGACTCAGGACCCCTGAGCCCTGACCTGAGGGACGCTTTTCATCCTAAATCACCTAAGCCTCAGTTTCCTTTAGGATAGCAGGCACCACCTCCCTGGGCTGCCTTGTGGAGAAGGACCATCCAGGTACTGTTCTGCCCATACACATGCTTCCTAAGTCTTTGTAACTTACTATTATTTCCGTTGATATTTTTTGGCTCTAAATAGGCTTTTCTGGTTTTGTCAACATGCCCCCTTTGATTTCCTATTTTAGGATGAAATAGCCTGCACTCCAGGTAATTCTCTACCCGTTAAAAATGCCCTGGACTGCTACCCTAATGAATTCTCCCTCTCCCTGCTCTGACACTGAAATCAAGAACAACAGAGCTGTGTTTCTGATTAAACATGGAGGATCTTCTCTGCCCATCCGCAAAGATCCCACTCAGCTGAGGGTACCTGGGTGGGGAGACATACATCCACATAAACAAGTAGAAAACAAACAGGCTGGGAGTGATTTCCAGACCATGGCGGGGGCTGAAGAGCAGGCTGGTGCGGTGGCCAACCAGGATGGAGAAGGCCGGCTTGGCACCTGGGGTGGAGGCCAGAGAAGAGCAGGGAATCTGAGCTCCCCCTGGGAGGGCGCTGAACACAATGGGATGCACAAATCCCCATAAAGAGCAGGAAGACACTCCCTGCCCCACTCCACCCTGGCTTCCCAGAGCAGCAGCAGGCAGAGCTGAAGACCCAAGGCTGCAGGAGTCAGGTCTCCAAACACTGAGCCAGCAGAGAGGGAACACAGGACCTGCCACTCACCTGAGGGGCCCGAGGAGACTGTCTGGGGATAATTGAGGGGCTGTGCATGGAGAACAGCAAAGCCACAGGAAAACATAAGAACAGTGGCCATCTCCAAGAAAAGCAAGAACCCACAGGAAAACATAAGAACAGCCGCCACCTCCAAGAAAAGTAAGACATTATACAAGGAAAGAAACACAGTCCCCACATAGCAAGTGGCTCAGCTGCAATATTCACATAGTTTCAATAATGTCGACACTGAAACCTGATTTTAACAACAACACAGTTCTACCAGAGGACCCTGGGGGAACGTATGGGGGAGTCGGGGAGCAGCCAGTAGGTTAGAGGTTCGTCTCCCACCGAAGGACATCAATAGGGAATGCAGAATCAATCTTTCTTTCTTTTTTTTTTTTTTGAGACGGAGTCTCACTCTGTCACCCAGGCTGGAGTGCAGTGGTGTGATCTTGGCTCACTACAACCTCTGCCTCCCAGGTTCAAGTAATTCTCCTGCCTCAGCCTCCCAAGTAGCTGAGATGGCAGGCACCCGGCCACTATGCTCGGCTACTTTTCGTATTTTTATGTATTTATTTATTTAGAGATAGAGTTTTGCTCTTGTCACCCAGGCTGGAGTGCAATGGCCCAATCTTGGCTCACTGCAAACTCTGCCTCCCTGGTTCAAGTGATTCTCCTGCCTCAGCCTCCCAAGTAGCTGCAAATACAGGCGCCCACCACCATGCCCAGCTAATTTTTGTATTTTTAGGAGAGATGGGGTTTCGCCACGTTGGCCAGGCTGGTCTTGAACTCCTGACCTCAAGTGATCCGCCCGCCTCAGCGTCTCAAAGTGCTGGGATTACAGGCAAGAGAGACTGCCCAACAGCTGAAAGCCTGAATGTTTTAGTTGGACTACACCACACTCAGAATTAGAGGTCAAAATGTTAAAAATGACTAAAGCTCCTACAGTTCGCCTCTACCGCTGCTGGGATGGCAGTATTGTTGTGGATCCAACACATTCAGCTTATTCATTACATTGGGAATAAAAAGTATCTGCAGAACTTATTTGGGGATAAATATATTAAATAAAAAATGACAATGTCAAAAATAACAGTGAACCTCAAAAGTTGCGCATTTATGAGTTTAAAATGTGCTTCTCTTCTACAGATGCATCCCTTAACAAATCATGCAGAAGACATGCTCCGAAGTGATGTCATGAACAGAAATATTAAAATATGTGTTTAAATAAGCTTCCCTCGTTAGCTATTCACTGCTTATTCAATTAAGCTAACCAAATGCAGATAGATCACAGTGTCAGGATCAAAGTCTTGTGCTTGCCTGGACTGGAATGCCAAGTAAAAACAGATGCTTATTAGGTATCTTTGATCATGCCAAAGCTGGTTATTTTGCAGTCAATTAAAATATCTTTGCCTTGCTATGACTGCAACTTCCTCTTCACCTAAATTTACCTTAAGGCTTCCGCCTCTTAGGTGCGCTACCGTTTTTACCGGAACGAATATACCTTACTTTTTTTTTTCTTTTTAAGCCTTGATGGAGCTTCCACCGTTCATTTCAGTGACCATATGACTTCTTCGTAGGCAGCAAAAAATTTGCTTCCCCAAAGAGCGTCCTTCCCTCAAATCCATTTCATACTTCGGCTGCTCGGATGGTAAAGGGGACTGCGAGCAGAACTGGGACCGCACTTTTCCGAGTGTGCCGAGGTGCCCCAGGGCCACCCTCACTCAGGAGCGGACTCGGGGTCACGCAGACGTCTCTGCAGGATGCTCGGACACTGCGCCACGGCCTCACGCGCGCCCGTGGAAGGGAATTCGGCTCTCACCTTGGGCTCGCGCCGGGCTGCCCCGCGAGGGGGCACCGTGGGCGTTTCCCAGGCTCTCCCCGCCACTGGTCAACGGCCCTGCACGCGCCCCACACCTTCCCCAGCGCGCGCGGCGCTTAGTGGGTTTGCGGTTGCGAAACCCCACACCCGGCGCGCCCCACGGACCGCAGCCCCACAGTGCGCGGGCCTGGGACACCGCGCGAGGCATGAGAGCCCGACTGGGATGCGCGGCACCCCGGGACCCTGCTCTCCCCGCAGCCCACCCCGCCAGACGCCTCCGCCCACGAAGCCAGCACGGGGCGCGCCACCAGCTCCCCGGCGCAGGCCCTGGGATGCGCCGCCAGCCCCTGGAGCCGGCGCGGCTGCCTCGCCCTGCCCCCCGCAGCGCCCGCACGCACCCACGTCGCCAAGGAAGTAGCCGTCCGCCGCCCGGGGCTCCATGCGGCTCGACCGGCGGCCGCGCCGCGATTCGGGGCGCCGGGACCTGGGAGTGAACCCGCGGGGCCGCTGGGCGGGGCCAGTCTGCGCGGGGCTGTACGTCGGCCCGAGGCGACCGCGTCGGGAGTTGTAGTTCCCGCCGCCTTGGCGCCGTTCCTGGCGGCGCTGTCACTGCGTCCCGACTCGGCTGTCACGGCCACGCCGCTTCGCCCGTCGAGCCGGAAAGTGTGTGTGCTTGCACCTGCAAACCGTGCGTCCCGTGCAAAACGTGTCCTGTGTACGTGTCCTATGCAAACGTGTGTGTCCGTGTGCAAAACATGCATCCTGTGTATATGTCCTGTGCAAAACATGTGTCTGTGTGTAAACATGTATCCACTGCATACTTCCCTGGGTCCCTGTGCGCAGCATGGATATGTGTTTCCATGTGCAAAGCGTGTGTCCTGTACAAAACATGCATCCTGTGCGCGTGTCCCGTGCAAGCGTGTGCAAAACATGTGTCCATGTATAAACATGTATGTATTGCAGACGTGTCCTGTGCAAGCATGTGTCTGTGTGTCCATGTGCATAGCATGCGTCTAGCTGCGGGAGCTCACTTGCAATGTATTGATGCTGATGGTGCTCCAGAGTCCTTGAGTTCCCCCAGGCTTAACTTTCCGGAAATGCTTCCCACCACAGCTGGTGTTCAGAATCACCGCTTCTTTCAAGATAATAATTTCAAATCGTTCAAATCAATTTTTTGATTACCTTTTATTAAAAGATAATCAAACACCTTTGATTACACCTTGGATTACAGGTGTTTTTAATCCAATGTTCCCGTAAGCAGCTTAGCAAAGGGAAGCAGGGGCACAACCTAGCAGAAATGAAAAGCCTGTTTCTTGTTTCCCAAATAATACCCAGTCAACAATCGAGTAAGGGAGTTTTGTTTTGTTTATTTATTTTTGCAGAGTGGCTTCCCAAATTTAGAAGGATTAACCTTGTCAAAGTTCACTGTAGCCTTGTCAGGAGATTCGTCGCTCACCTGACCTGTACTGAACGTCAATACAGTAGAGTTTGGGCTCAAAAGTAAAAATATCAGGAGTCATTCAGTCTGGAAATAGGTGAGGACTAGCAGAGAGCAGCCAGGTTGATCTCTCACTCTACAAAGCCTCTCAGATGACCCAGATCGCCATCTTCAGTCCAGACTGAGGGCACTATACCTAGGGGACATTGAACCATATCGGATGGAAAGCAGAGCCCTGGAAATGTGGAGCCCCAGGCCTGGGAATGGAATTTCAAGCCGTTAGCACCGTGCATTTAGAGCCCTTTTGCCACTTTCTACTGAAATCAGGCTCCTGCATTTTTCTTTCGAGTTTTCTGCACTTTTTACTAAATGTAATCGATTTTTGTAGCATTATATTGGACATGAATGGTATGTTTTCCCCTGTGGCAATGTCGTGTTGGTATGTTTGCATTTTCTTCAATATTTCGTCCTGGACAAAGTGTCATCTAAATTTGAGTATGATCATGTAGAATATGTATATGCATATGTGTATGTGTGTTATGCAAGTGTTTGCTAAATATATTAAAAAGCAAGTATTTGTGTTTTTCCTCCATTTTGTTGCTTGATTAAAATATTAAAATATTTCATTACAGAAAAAGCTTTTTAAAGTTTATATATATATTCAGAAATACATTCCCTGCAAGTATTTCCTTTTTCTTCAATATTTAAAATATATTTCCCCAGCAAGAGCCAGAAGATATATATTATTCTGTTCTGTTCTGTTGTTAAGTCTTTGAGTCCCATCTAGAATTCTCTGCACTGTATAGAATGAAAATATAGGAGCTCAGTTTCTTTCTTCTCTAAACTGAAACAGACTTTTTCCCAAAACATTCATTAAATAGTCACTCATTCATTTTTGTCTTAATCTCTTTTTATTGGCTGTTGGTTCCAATTACCTTTTGAATCTATTGTAAGAACCTCTATAACATTGATAAAGTTTCTATTATTCATTTAGCAAATATTTGCTGATGACCTAACCTAAGGTGGGTGATTTTTCAACTAACTACCACATGTGTTTTTAAAATAAATGTCATTTTACAAGATCATCACTTTTTTGTTAGCATTTGAAAATCTGATAAGACCCCTATTTGGAAAGTGGTATGGTTAGGGGCTCCCCCAACACATCATGAATTGAGATGTGTTAACCCCTGGTTTTTCTAATAAAGACAGTCTTCGTATCACATTTTTTAGAGTCTCCTAGGTCATAAGATACTCTTCTTTTGCCTCCAAAACAAATAGTCAGGTTGGGTGAGGACTAAATTTGTAGGAAATCCGATTCTAATTGCTTGGATAAGCCATTTTTCTTAAACTTACTATCTCGAGAGAACAAGGTTTTGTTAAACATGTATATTTCTGAGTTTCTCCTGAAGAGTCTGGGCTCCAGGGAAAGACCTGGGAGGCAGCCCTGTATTTTTTTTAACCATTGCCAAAAGTTTGGCAAACACTGGTATACCCCATCCTCCAAATGCTATGAGGAAGCATTTCATTTACAATTCATATAGGCTGATTATTTCCTAAATAGAAGAGTACTGAAGAATATATAGGGTTCTTCAAGTTTTGGTTTCTTTCTCCCGTTGTTAACTTTTCAGAGTCCTTAGGAGGTCAGCTGGTGCAGTAGCACACACCTGTAATCCCAGCTACTTGTGAAGATCACTTAAGCCCAGGAGTTTGAGACCAGGCTGGACAATACAGTGAGACCCCATCTCTCAAAATAAATTCAGAAAAAAAATGTTTAAAGCCCTTGGGAAGTTGCTTTTGGTAGCTTGTCTGGTTTTTATTTGTAGCAGTGGCAGACAGAGACTGTAATGGGCTGGAACCTTCCTGGCTGGCACAAGAAATTCTGATCTGATTGGATTTAAGGAAAATAAAGTCATCAGGTTAGGGCCTTCTCCAGCTCAAAGACCAGGCCAGGGCCCAGAAATCTTATATGGCCACCCTGCAAAACACCCTTATCTCTCATAGCCACACAGCCAAGATTTCTGAAAACTAAATTCAAAGTATAAGCTTGCAGGTGACAAAAACAATGCAGATTTGATTCTTTTTTTTTTTTTTTTTTTTTTTGAGACGGAGTTTTGCTCTTGTTACCCAGGCTGGAGTACAATGGCGTGATCTCAGCTCACCGCAACCTCCGCCTCCTGTGTTCAGGCAATTCTCCTGCCTCAGCCTCCTGAGTAGCTGGGATTACAGGCACACGCCACCATGCCCAGCTGAATTTTTGTATTTGTAGTAGAGACGGGGTTTCACCATGTTGACCAGGATGGTCTCGATCTCTTGACCTCGTGATCCACCCGCCTCGGCCTCCCAAAGTGCTGGGATTACAGGCTTGAGCCACCGCGCCCGGCCGCAGATTTGATTCTTGACCCCCTAGAGTCTCTCATGATAAAGGTGGGGCACTAATCGGAAAGGAGTTGGACGCTGGAGTGGAATGGGAGCAAATGGGCAGGTTTCCATGAAGCTGAAGACATTAAACTCCTAAATTCTACAGAGCCTTCTTTGCCAGTAGAAGGAACCCACCTGTGCTTACTTAGAGGGTTAATCTTGCCTGAAGAATCTGTGATGACCTCACCAGTGGAAGCTGATTTGCAAAGAGCTGTGGATCCTCCTCCCACCCCACCTATCACTGCTTCTAGACCTATAACCGGACTTGACCTGCCCGGCCCTGAAAGGTAAGGTTCAGTGGGGTTTGAGATCTCATAAGGCACAATGCACACCATAAAAGTTGAAAGGTGTTTTTTTGTGTGTTTTTTTGAGACAGAGTCTCACTGCCGCCAGGCTGGAGTGCAGTGGTGTGATCCCGGCTCACTGCAACCTCCACCTCCCGAGTTCAAGCAGTTCTCCTGCCTCAGCCTCGCAAGTAACTGGGACTACAGGCGCGTGAAACCACACCCAGCTAATTTTTGTATTTTTAGTAGAGACAGGGTTTCACCATGTTAGCCAGGAGGGTCTCGATTTCCTGACCTCGTGATCCACCTGCCTCAGCCTCCCAAAGTGCTGGGATTACAGGCATGAGCCACCACGCTCAGCCAAAACTTGCAAGATTTTTGCCAGGTGACATTGGCAGAAATCTGTAGAACACACGTAGGAATGGATCAAAGGGATACTGGGTCCAAGTGAAAGTAATGTTAGATCAGGCCAAAATTTTTAATCAGGTTTACTACACAGCAATTCTAAAGCCAATTTGCTAGTTCAAATGGCTAGGTATGGTTCTGCAGGTAAAATGCCAGAACTTTCTTGGTAACTTTAGATAAATATCTCCTAGAGGCTTAGAATGCTAGAGTAGATTTTTTATGTAAAATCTGTTGACCCATTGCGTAACTCTGGCTCTCAGAATCTGAAGAATACCTTCACAAGACTGTGCGAAGTCCATTTAGTGGGGAAGAGGACTTCTTAATCCTTGGGCAGTCTAGGAGGGAGAGCTGCTGTCGTTAAGCTTCAACCCCTGAATTCACTGGGAATGACAGAATCTGATGGCCAAGTGGTGGCACTTAATTGCCAAAGCCAGTGCGGGACCAGCTGCCGTCATGGATAGCAGAACTGGCACAGTCGTCAAGATGGTCTGTCCTCAGAGATCTTGGACGTTGATTCGTTGATGATGGCGTCCCTATAGCTGAGACTCGTGGCAGCCTACTCAGGCCTTATTTGATTTTTACAAGCAGCAAAGCTCTAAATCTGGTGAAGAGCAGTGCAAAAAAAAAAAAAAAATCACTATAGTAGGGAGTTTCAGCCTCTCAACCAATTCCCAGAGTTGAGCCAGTTCACAGACCCAGAGCTCCTTGACTGAAAGGGAGGCCAGGGACACATGAACTCTGAACTCTGAGCCACCGAATTTGTCCTGTAACTCGTCCTCCTAACCTTCCCAAAGAATCTCCTGGATATTTACTAGGTTGTGTATTGACCATGCACTGAAGAAAGGGAAATAACAAGACTATTCAGCAATTGCTGGTCACTGGCTCTGAACCGACACTAATTCCTGGACAGCTAAAATACCACGATGTCTACCAGACAGAACAGGAGTTGATGGAGAAAATGATTGGTTGAGTTTGGGCTTAGGTTCATCTCAGATAAGCCCAGTGGGTTCTTGAATCCCGTAGTTACTTCTTCAGTTCCAGAATGCATCATTTGGATGTAAGAAACTGGCAGAGTCCCTACATGGATTCTCTGAGCCAAGTGGAAAGCTCTGAAACTACCTCTATCTACCAAAATAGGAAAAAGCAATCTTACATTGCCAGAGGAATTGCAGAGTTTAATGCTACCATCAAGAACATGGAAGGGCCAGGCGTGGTGGCTCACACCTGTAATCTCAGCACTTTGGGAGGCCAAGGTGGGCAGATCACGAGGTCAGGAGTTTGAGACCAGCCTGACCAACATGATGAGACCCCCATCTCTACTAAAAAAAATGCAAAAATTAGCTGGGCATGGTGGCGGGTGCCTGTAATCCCAGCTACTCAGGAAGCTGAGGTAGGAGAACCGCTTTAACCCAGGAGGTGGAGGTTGCAGTGAGCCGAGATCATGCCATTGCACTCCAGCCTTGGTGACACAGCAAGACTCCATCTCAAAAAAAAAAAAAGAACATAAAAGATGCAGGATGGTGATTTCCCCTGTTCTCACTGCCCATTTCCATTCAACTCACGTAATTTGGCCTGGCCTGTGCAAGAAGGCAGATGGTTTCTGGGAGAATGACAGCGGATTATTATAAACTTCATCAGAGGTGAAGCTGCTGTTTTAGAAATGGTGTCATTGCTGCTATGCAGCTATTGGTCTGATGAATGCTTCCTCTGGTTACTGGTTACACGTGGTTAGTGAAGACCATGAGGAACAGTTTGCTTCCAGCTGGCTGGGGCAGCAATTCACTGTCACCATCTCACCTTGGAACTTTAACAACCTTCCGATTTTATGTCATAATCTGGTCTGCAGGAATCTTGGCTGCCTCTCCATTCACCAGGCCATCATTCCCACCAAGTATTTTGATGATACCAAGCTGATTGGACCTGATGAGCAGGAATTAGTGTCTACTGTCAGCATTTCGGTAAGACGCATGCATGACAGCAATTCAAATTTCTAGTGATCTGGGGCATGTCAAGATACCGCTTCCAAAGTAAAGGGAAAGGGCTGCATCTGACCCTTCCAGCCACTAAGAAAGAAACATGGGCTTGGGCACCGTGCCTCACACCTGTAATCCCAGCACTTTGGGAGGCCGAGGCAGGCAGATCACCTGAGGTCAGAAGTTCAAGACCAGCCTGACCAACATGGAGAAACCCCGTCTGTATTAAAAGACAAAATTAGCCGGGTGTGGTGGTGCATGCCTGTAATCCATTATTGTTTTCCATAATGGTCGTACTAATTTACATTCCCAGAAACAGCATATGAGAGTTTCCCTTTCTCCATATCTTCAACACCTTTTTTAAAAAATCTTTTTGATAATAGCCATTCGACCTGGGTTGAGTTGATAGCTTGTTTTATTTTTTATTTTCGTTGTTGGTTTTTGTTTGTTTGTTTGTTTTTGAGATAGAGTCTCACTCTGTCGCCCAGGCTGGAGTGCAGTAGCACGATCTCAGTTGACTGCAACCTCCACCTCCCAGGTTCAAGTGATTCTCATGCCTCAGCCTCCCAAGTAGCTGGAATTACAGGCATGTGCCACCGTGCCTGGCTAACTTTTGTATTTTTAGTAAAGAGAGGGGTTTGCCATGTTAGCGAGGCTGGTCTCAAACTCCTGGCTTCAAGCAATCCCCCTGCCTCAGCCTTCCAAAGTGCGAGGATTATAGGCGTGAACCACCACACCCAGCCATGTAGTTGTGATTTGCATTTCTGTGATATTTAGTGATGTTGAGAAGTTTTTCGTATACCTTTTGGCCATTTGTGTGTCTTCCTTTGAGAGATTCAGATCTTTTGACAGTTTTTAAAGCAGATTTTTTTTTTTTTTTTTTGCTATTGACTTGTTTGTGTTCCGTATATATTCTGGATATTAATACCTTGTCAGATGCATAGTTTGCAAATATTTTCTCCCAGTCTGTAGGTTGTCTCTTCACTTTGTTTATTCCTTGTGCAGAAGCCTTTTAGCTTGGTGGATTCCCATTTGCCTATTTTCGCTTTAGTTGACTGTGCTTTTGAGATCTTATCCAAAGAATTCTTGCCCAGACCAGTGTCATGAACATTTCATTTGGGTCTTTTCTTCTATAGTTTCATCACTTCAGGTCTTAGATTTATTTAATTCATTTTGAGTTAATTTTTTGTAAATGTTGAGAGATAAGGGTCTAGTTTCATTCTTTTGCATGTGGATACCCAGTTTTCCCAGCACCATTTAATGAAGGGACTGTTATTTTCCCAATGTGTGTTCTTGGCTCCTTTGTAAAAAAATCAGCGGGCTATAAATGCATGAAGTTGTTTCTGGGTTCTCTATTCTGTTCCATGAGTCTTTGTGTCTGCTTTTATGCCAGTACCATGCTGTTTTGGCTACTGTTGCTTTGTAGTATATTCGGGCATAATAGTGGGCACCTGTAATCCCAGCTACTTGGGCGGCTGAGGCAGGAGAATTGCTTGAACCTGGGAGGCAGAGGTTGCAGTGCACTCCAGCCTGGGCAATGAAGTGAGACTCTGCCTCCAAAAAAAAAAAAAAAAAAAAAAGAAAGAAAGAAAAGAAAAATAAATTTCAAGGGCAGGGCCCAGCATTTTTAGTAAGATCACAAGAGTGCTGTTAGGTTCTCTGGGAAGCAGACAATGAAATAGGTCAGGGTTAGGAGTGCTCCCCAAAGACTTATTGGGGAGTGTGTCAGTTTCAGTACTCCAAGAAGCAGACACCACAATGGAATAGACATGCAATAGATTTATTAGGAAAAATTTCCTGAAGAATAAACAGGGAGGTAAAGAGGTAGGGCAAGAGAACCTACACATGGAGATAAAAACCTAGCATCTGTGAAGGAAGAACAGTAAGGAAGGTCTGTATACAAGGAATCAGACCACAGCTCAGGTCTGATTGTAGCTTTGCCAGGCTGATGGAGAGTGCCTGAGCAAAGGTTGCCAATTGGAGGGTTCAGGCAGGCCTGGACCAGCACTCGTATCCCTGCTGTGCTCAGCTTGTGTCTGGAAGCATCCTGGTGGAAGCGTGAGAGCCATGGTGGCTTCAGTGGAAGTTAGAATCTATGAGTCAACTCTGCTCCCAGAGCAGCTTCTCTTTAGAAAGATCACTTCCATCACTACCACAGTCTGCCTCCTTCCACCACATAAATCTATTTCTCCATACATATTTGGGGGAGCAGTTTCTCCATGATTCCCCAGAGCCTCTCAAGGGTGAACTTAGAAAAAGAAGGTCAGTGGTAGAAGTAAGATCTGCCTCTGCAGTTAGTCTCAGGGCTTCAGTGGGCATTCATCCTCATCTTTCTCCACCATATTTTACATTTTCCTATCCCTCTCAGCTATCACCTCAATGAGTCTTGTGACTCACCTTGTAACATGACACAAACCTTGACACTCGAGGGGCTAGAACTCATAATAATCATACATTTCTAAAGCTGCAATTGCTGCCTGTGTCCATCAACAGTTACAATGGGACAAAGCAGTTCCAAGAGGCCCCGAGGTGCACCCCTGGGTTATACAGGTGTTCCTTCCTGTGTGTAAAGACAGCTCTACCTCCTCCTGCCCATCGGCGGCCATCACTACCATCCAGACAGTCACAGCTTTTCTGCCTGCTGCTTGCTGCCTGGCCATAAGGGTCCAAGTGCCCTGGCAGCTGCTGTAGCTTGGGATTTAAAGGGCATGTGCCAAGTCTCCTGAGAAGTGCACACCTTTTAGGGTTGTTTATTTAATTGTTTCTTTTTTTTCCGGCACATCGGAGACACCTTTTTTTTGGAGACAGAACAGTATCTCCACCCTGGTGGAGCTTAGAGTTTAGGAATGGATGTCCCCCAGTGGAAGTGATAGGAATTGGGGCTACTTCGCTCCATCTCCACCCCCAGCTTCCCTCTCCTCCTCCTAGTTACAGATATTATGTAGAACCCTCACTAGCTGCCTATTTATTTTGGAATACTATGCCCTACCTGCCATCTGTAAGGGCCAAGGCCCCGTGGGCTGCCTGTCCACGTCTGCCAGTCATTAGAGTAATTGTGATCTCCATCTTCTACCAGACCCCGCCTGCCTCTATTACCTCAGATCCTGCCGGCCCCTGGAGACTGCCTGCCTCTAGTACCTCACTTCTGTGACCACCTCTCTTATTGTAAGCACACACCTGCATAGTCATCGCTTCTCCCGGGTTACTTCTGGTGAAATCATCACCATTTGGGCCACCACTTGGTACCAAGGTCTGTCCTGTACCTCACATTCCTCTTGGAATGAGCTCCTTTTTGCCATCAGGACCGTGAGTGACCCAATTCCAAAACTCCACCTGGCCTTCTCTTTTCTTGGACCACTCTTACTATTTACTTGTATCACTTCCTGGGGTCTGAAAAGCGGACATACATGCGATTTCCCAGGGGAAATGACTGTAAAGAATAAACCAGGAAGGAGCAAGAGGAGGCAGGGAGTCTTAGATTGTAGTGCAGGCCGACACTTGTGCATGGAAACAGGGAGGAAGAATTGGGTAGGAAGAGTCTCAGACCACCACGGAGCTCTGGGCGAGTCAGCTGGGAGACGTGCACCTCAGCATGAAGGTTCTCCATGAGAGGAGTCCTGCTCTGGATGGGAGCGGCCCAAACTCGTCCCCCACCACGCTCAGGCCCTGGCCAGGAGCAGCCTGAGGGCAGCAGGTCTCATCCCGCACTTCTCTCCACTTCTAGCTAGCACTGATTGTTTGAAAGATTTCCTAAACACAGCACTTTATTTGTACTTTTCTTATGGCATTTTTTGGGGGAAGTCCTGCAGTATTGCTACGTTTTATAAATTGGGCAATGGGTACTCTTAAAACAGAGACATTTTTGGTTTCCTACTTATTATTACAGATGATTTAACCCCTTTTACTCTGCCCCCATTTTTATACACACACATTTTCCCTCCCTCATGCTCCTAATATAACTTGTGTGTGTGTGTGTGTGTGTGTGTGTGTGTGTGTGTGTGTGGTGTGTGTTTTGTGGAAGAACTTGGGGTTATATTTTTGAAGATAGAGATTAAAAATGATGCAAGTGCTAACTTCAAGAAAAACAAATTTTACACAATTTTTTTTTTTTAAGATGGAGTCTTATTCTGTTGCCCAGGCTGGAATAAAGTGGCACAATCTTGGCTCACTGCAACCTCCACCTCCCGGGTTCAAGCAATTCTCCTGCCTCAGCCTCCCGAGTAGCTGGGATTACAGGCGCCAGCCACACACCTGGCTACTTTTTGTATTTTTACAAAAGAGACAGGGTTTCACCACGTTGGCCAGACTGGTCTTGAACTCCTGACCTCATAATCCACCTGCCTTGGTCTCCCAAAGTGCTGGGGTTACAGGGGTGAGTCACCACACCTGGTCCAAACATTTTTTATGGCTTAGCTGTGAACACAATAAAAAATGATGGCTTGACTATATACAAGGCCTGCAGGAAAGCAAATGTACACTTGCCTGAAATAGCTCAGTCCTCATTAGCCATTTTGGGAAGATTTTATCTAAAACTGAGAAATCAGCTGGGCACAGTAGCTCATGCCTGTAATCCCAGCACTTTGGGAGGCTGAGGCAGGAGGATCACTTGAGCCCAGGAGCTCGAGACCAGCTTGGGCAACATAGTGAGACCCCCGTCTCTATTTAAAACAATAATAAGAAGAATGAAATTGAGAAGTCAGAGTGGCAGGAAAAAATAAGTGAGTAAACAGCAGAAGAAACAGCTACAAGAATTGAAAGTGCTTGTCTCCAGGGAAAAATCAGGAATAGGATAGGACAGAGGATAGCTCCATATTATTGTGTCAGCCAGTCTTGTCATTCTCTTGAACTTTTATTTCTATGTGTTAGTTCTTAAAATTTGATAAAGTCGAAAATAAGAGTAGGATTGTCAGGAATTGGTGTTTTCCCCTCCAGCCTTCTCATTCTGCAGATATGGAAAGCTGAGAGGGAGGGAGTCGTGTGTTCAGCACATGGATTTCCATTCTCTGAGTCCCACTAAGTGATGGGAATACTGTCATGGACAATGGTTACTTTGAAATCCTTTCTGTTAAATCTGACATCTGGTCACTCTTCCTGGCAGTTTCTGCTGCTTGTCTTTCTTCTCATTGTATGGGTTATACTTTTCCATTTCTTTGCATGCCTCATAATTCTTGATTGGAAACTAGAGTTTAGATAATAAATTGACCCAACTCTGTGTGATATTTCCCCACACAAATAGTGTTAAGCTTCTGATACCACTTTAAATATTCCACCACCACTCTGGTATGACAGTGGCATCGGTAGAACTCTCTTCATCTGAAATTGACATCAGGTCTTTATAGGTCTCTGTCTACTAAAGAAATAACATCTGCACTTAAAAACCTTGCTATAAAAACACAGCATCTGATAGTTTCACTGATTAAATCTATTAAACATTTATGAAAGAAATGCTGCCAATTTAAATCAAAGTATTTTGAAAATTAAGAAATGAAGGAAAACTTCCCAACTCATTGGATGAGGCCAGAATTACCTTCATACCCAAACTAAAGGCCTTACAAGAAAAACAAAGCAAAAACATAGACCTACATGTCTTATGTATACAAATGCCAGAATCCTTAACAAAATATCAGCAATTCATATCCATTCATATATGAAAGGATAATAAATCCAGAATAAATTGGGTTTATCTCAGGAACTCAATGTTGATTTAACATTTGAAAGTCAATTGATATAATTTACCATATTAATAGATCAAAAAAGAAAAACTATATAATCATCTCAATAGATGCAGAAAAGCATTTGACCAAATTCAACACTCATTTATGAGAAAAACTTTCAAAAAGTAGCAACAAAAGGGAAATTCATAAATCTAAAAAGGGTACGAAACACCAAAGCTAACATTATGCTTGCTGATTACAAACAAATGCTTTTGCACTAAGATGAGAGACAAGACAAGGATATATATATTTTTAAGACAAGGATATTTTATTTCACTCCTTATGTTGAACATTACATTAGTGGCCTTAAACAATGCAAAATAAAGAGAAAAAAATACAAATTAGAAACAATGAAGTAAAACTCTTTATTTGCAGGCAATGTCCTAAGATAGCATAAAGAATGCACACACGTGCAAACAAATAGCTACTGGATATAGTAAGTGATTTTAGCAAGCTGCAAGATATAAAGTTAATATGGAAAAATGAATTGTATTTCTATATACTAGTAACAAATTATTGTAAACATTTTTAATACTGTTAGGAATAACATCAAAAATAAAGAGATAAATATGGCAAAAGATATGCAAGAGCTGTACACTGAAAATTATAAATATTGCTGAAGGAAATTTTTAAAGACCTGAATAAGTAGAATTTGACAATTATTAGAATGTTAATTCTCCCCCAGATTGATATGTACATTTAACACAATCCCAGCCAAAATCCCAACAGGTTGTTTTTGAGGTAGAAAATAAGCTGGTTCTAAAACGTATACAGAAAATTTAAAGATTTAGAATAGCCCGGCCCAGCACAGTCGTTCACACCTGTAATTCCAGCACTTTGGGAGGCCGAGGTGGGTGGATCACCTGAGGTCAAGAGTTTGAAGCCAGCCTGGCCAACATGGTGAAATCCTGTCTCTACTAAAATTTTTTTTAAAAATAGCCAGGCATGGTGGCAGATGCCTGTAATCCCAGTTATTCAGGAGGCTGATGCAGGAGAACCACATGAACAGGGGCTGGGGGTTAGGGGTAGAGGTTGCAGTAAGCCAAGATCACATTCCAGCCTGTGCAACAAGGAAGACACTCCATCTCAAAAAAAAAAAAAAAAGACTTAAAATAGCCAAAACATACTTGAAAAAGAACAACATTGAAGACTATGCAAATTCAAACCATGACATACCCTTCAGAGTAGCTAAAATTAAAAAGGGTTGGCAAGGATGTAGATGAACTAGAAATTCTCTTAGTGGAACTGTATAACTTAGTAAAACCAGCTTGTGAAAAGTTTGAAATTATCTGCTAAAGTTGAACATATGCCTTTGTTATTGCCACAACAATGCCCCATAATAAATCACCCCAAACTCACTTAGGTTATGATAACAGCATTAATTCTCAGACTCATTGATCTTCAGGGTGTCTAAAGTTCTGCTAATCCAAAGTGTGTTGGGGTGTAGGTTGGTGTCACATCTGCTCCACATAGGTTTGTTCTGGAGACCCGGGCTGAAGAGACAACAGCTACACAAGATATGTTCTCCACATATGAATCACCTGAGCACAAGAGCCAAGTCAAATGACAGGGGCACACTTAAGAATCCTGCTGTGTCATGCCTGCTGGTATTCTATCAGCCAAAAGACCTCACTTAGACCAAGCCCAATATCAATGGAAAAGTAAACTTAGCCAACAGTGGGGAATAAGGGCATAAATATTTGCAGACACAAAAATCCAAATTATCATGTCTAGCATTCCAAAATCCCAATCCCAGCTTTTCATCCAACAGAAATGAGTGCCCCTGTACACCAAGAGATATCAGTAAGAGTGATCACAAAAGTATTATTTATAATAGCCAAGAACTGGATACAGCCCAAATGTCCATCAATAATACAATGAGTAGAGCAAATATGTTACATTCACACCTTCATATACAGCAATGAAAACAGAAGAACAAGTACACCCAAAAACATAGTGAGTCTCACAAACAGGCACAAAATTATTCACTTTAAATACAGTTCAAACCACAAGCAAACTAAATGATAAAGCTTCAGGGTGCGTAGTTAGGTGGCACACTTACTTTTAAAAGCAAAGAAGAGATTACCATGGAAGTTGGAATAGTGGTTAGGCTAGGGAAGCGGGGTGGGGTACTGGCAATGTTCTGTTTTGTGACAGCGTGTTGGTTTCATGTATATTTGCCTTGTGATCAATCATGGAGTTGTACATTCTGGTTTTGTGCACTATTAAAATAGTCATTATATTACATTCTCTACTTCTACAGTCAGCCTTATTCAGTTCTTAGTCTCATTTTCACTTCTTAAGTCCTTTGCACTTGCTTTGCCTTCTGTCTGGAAAGCTCTTCCTGCACATATTCCAAGCTTTGGTTCTATCGGTTTGGATCTTTAGGGTTTGACCTTGAATGTCCCCATTTCGTAAGATCTTGTAGTTCTGTTGCTTCTGCCCTTGGCCTCCAGCCCCCAGTCCCATCCACTAGCATTTCCAGTGAGTTTTCACAGCGTGTATTGCTATCTGAAATTGTTTGTTGTTGTGGTGATTTACCTGTGTTTGTCACTCACCTCTGGAATAAATTCCAATATGGGCAGGGTCCTTGTCTAGCTTGTTCATGATTGTAAAATCAGAGTCTACTATGGCACCTGGTCACAGTAAACAGTAAACACAATGACTAAATCACTTGGTATTACCAGCACAGTGCCTGACTCATGATGCATGTTCATTAGCACTTAATCTCTCTCATTGGTACAGTCATGTGTCACTAGTTTCAGTTAACAACAGACCACACATCCAACAGTGATCTTATATGATTATAATACAGCTGAAAAGTTCTATTGCCTAGTGATATTGTAGCCATCTTAATTTCATACAGCAATGCATTGCTCACGTGTTTGTGATGATGCTGGTGTAAACTAACCTACTGTACTGCCAGTCGTATAAAAATATAGCACACACAGCCGGCTGTGGTGGCTCACACCTGTAATCCCAGTACTTTGGGAGGCTGAGGTAGGCAGATGCCCTGAGGTCAGGAGTTCGAGACCAGCTTAGCCAGCATGACAAAACCCTGTCTCTCCTGAAAAATAGAGAAATCAGCTGGGCATGGTGGCAGGTGCCTGTAATCCCAGCTACTCAGGAGGCTCAGGCAGGAGAATCAGTTGAACCTGGGAGGCAGAGGTTGCAGTGAGCCGAGATCACAGCACTGCACTCCAGCCTGTGTGACAGAGTGAAACTCCGTCTCCAAAAAATAAAGTATAGCACACACAATTATGTACAGCACATAATACTTGATAATGATCATAGACTATGTTACTGACTTATTTATTCACTATACTTTTATCGTTTAGAGTGTACTCCTAATCGCTTCTCGCCTTTTGACTAAGATCAAGTGTAGAGTGTACTCCTATTTATTTTTTTAAAAAGGGTAATTATAAATCAACCTCAGGCAGGTTCTTCAAGAAGTATCCAGAAGAAGGTATTGTTATCATAGAATATGACAGCTCCATACATGTAGCTGCCCCTGAAGACCCTCTAATGGGACAAAATGGAGGTGGAAGACAATGATATTGATGGTCTTGACCCTGTATAGGCCTAGGCTAATGTGTGTTTCTGTCTTAGTTTTTAATGAAAAAAGTTTAAAAAGTAAATTAAAAATTTTGAAAATAGAAAAAAAAAACCTTACAGATTAAGGATATAAAGAAAATATCTGTGTACAGCTGTACAATGTGTTTGTTCTAAGCTGAGTGTTATTACAAAACAGTCTTAAAATTTAAGTTTAAAAAAGTTAAAAAGTTACAAGATTATTAAAGAATTTTTAAAAATAAATTCAGTGTACCTTAGGTGTAGAGTGTTTATAAAGTCTACACGAGTGTACAGTAATGTCCCAGACCTTCACATTCTCATCGCTCACTCACAGACTCACCCAGAGCAGCTTCCAGTACTGTAAGCTCCATTCGTGGGAATGCCTTATACAGATATACCATTATTTATCTTTTATACTGTATTTTTACTGTACTTTTTGAGATGGACTCCTACTATGTTGCTCAAGCTGAATGCAATGGTGCAATCTTAGCTCACTGAAACCTCTGCCTCTGGGGTTCAAGAGATTCTCCCGCCTCGGCCGGGCGCGGTGGCTCAAGCCTGTAATCCCAGCACTTTGGGAGGCCGAGGTGGGTGGATCACGAGGTCAAGAGATCGAGACCATCCTGGTCAACATGGTGAAACCCCGTCTCTACTAAAAGTACAAAAAATTAGCTGGGCATGGTGGCGCATGCCTGTAATCCCAGCTACTCAGGAGGCTGAGGCGGGAGAATTGCCTGAACCCAGGAGGCGGAGGTTGTGGTGAGCTGAGATTGTGCCATTGCACTCCATCCTGGGTAACAAGAGCGAAACTCCGTCTCAAAAAAAAAAAAAGAGATTCTCCCACCTCAGCTTCCGTAGCAGCTGGTATTGCAGGCACCTGCCACCACACCCAGATAATTTTTGTATTTTTGGTAGAGATGGGTTTCGCCATGCAGGCTAGGCTGGTTTCAAACTCCGGACCTCAGACAATCCGCCTGCTTCGGAGTCCCAAAATGCTGGGATTACAGGCGTGAACCACTGCACCTGGTCTTACTGTACCTTTTCTATGTCTAGATATGCTTGTACAAATACTTACCATTGTGTTATAATTGTCTACAGCATTAAATACAATAACATACAGCATGGGTTTGTAGCCAGCAGCAATGGGCTATGCCTTATAAGCGTAGGTGTGTAGTAGGTTATGCTTCTAGGTTTCTATGATGTTTGCTCAAAGACCAAATTGCCTAATGAGGCATCTCTCTCAGAAGGTGTTCCTATAGTTAAGAGATGTGTGCATGAGTATGTATCATGGGCAAGGATAAAGCTGAACTTACAGATGGCCACTTTATTTATGGTTACCTTAGCTCTCTGGGCACGTGTTATAAATTTATAGAGGTGCTTTCCTAGGGGTAACAGCCACACCTGCTATATGCATTAAAACAAGGGCAAGATTTCGAAAATGTCGCATTTGGCCAAGACAAAGAAACTCTTCTTGTAGCAGTAGCTGCGGCGGGAAACGCAGAAAAGGGCGAAAGCGCCCGAAGGCGGCCACGTGGGCGACTGCCACAGCACTCTAGCTCCGCCGACGGGGCCTCTCCCGCCTCTTCCCAAAGGCAATTTCCGCATCCGGTTAGGGTCGGCTTCGCGAGAAAAGACGAGCGCGCCGGGATTGGCCGTCCAATCAGGAGTGAGCTGAGGCCTTACGCCTGCGCAGAAGGGAGACGAGAGCGCCGCGTGGACGCCGACCTCGGCCCGCGCCTGCGCCTGGGCTTCTCCCCGGCGATTGGTTCCCCTGTCTGAGGGGGACGCCTCACTTCAGTTTTCACTTTCTTTTTTTTGCCCCCCCCCCCCCCGCACCTCTTCTTTTCCTTTGGCCGTGAGGTTTTGCTTCCGGTTGCTAGCGCCGGTCACCGAGAAAGTCGACATGTTCTCTCAGGCGGCCAGGCGTCCCGGGGCTGCCTCTCGCCTGTGACCCTGACGGGAGACGGAGCGCGGGCGGGCGCGGCGTCCCTGTCAGCGCCAGCAGCGAGGACCCCGGGGCCGGAAGGAGGGCGTGCCCCTGAGGGGTCTCCCCGCGGGAGCGCGGAGCCGGCGCCTGGTGCTGCCCACGTGCGCCGGTTGTCGCGAGGGCCGGGGAGGACGCAGAGGACGGCCTGGAGAAGCATGGGAAGGAGGCTGAGCCGGGATCTCAGGTCCTCGGGGGCGGCGGCCGCGCCACGGACGGGTAAGTCACCCCGGGTTGGGCGCCTGGGAACCCTGCGAGGAAGACGGCGGGTCCCCGAGGCCGAGCGCTCGGGCAGCTGCCGGGGCTGGGCTGCGAGCGGCGGGCGCGTTCTCCCCGCCTTTTGCCGCGCTCGGGGTGAGGGGGTGGGAGGGGTCGGCGCCGGCTAGATGACTCGACCTTCTGTCCTGCGCTACCACCTGCGGCCGCGCTCGGTGTCGCGGGCTGGGAGACCCTAACCGTGTCGTCTGGCCCCTTTTTGAGGCGTTTCGTTTGCGTCGCCTGTCAGGGGACAGCTTCGTCCTCGGGGATGTGATGATAAGGTCTTGGCTGAAGTTTCCCTCCTCGGGCTTGCGCCGGCTGGGAAGGCATTTCCTGCGGGTTCTGGGAAGCCTGCTGCAGAAGTTTCTTTGAGCGTATGAAAGTATAGTGAATAAATAAGCCGGTAACATAGCCTTCTTAGAGACCTGATGGCAATGCGCCACCTTTTCTTTTTAGGGCAAAGCAGGTCTCTCCGAAGCGGGGGTCACTTAGCAGCAAAACCAAGCCGGGCTTGAGCGTTGGGATTACTTGGTCCGAGCAACCCAGAAGTTTGTCTGAAGGCGGCGCCAAGCAGCGCTTCGTGGGAGGACTGGGTTGATGAGTGACATTTTGAGCAAGATTGCTTTGCAAATTCTCAAGTTTTTCTTAATCTCCTCTTGTCTATTTGAAATCTGTAAATACAAACAAACCACGCTTTCTCTTCCTTAATCTCCCTGTAAGGTTAAGTTAGAATAGTAAAGTTTATGAAAATGTATCCAAAACTTAAATATGTGGTATACAAGTATATGGTATTGTTGGAATAGCATTCGCGATCTGAGAGTCGACAGTGTTCCCCTGAGTAGAACGCTAAAAGGGAAGAGGAATGAGCTTGTGACATTTTATATAGGATGAGCCTGGCGGTAATCCTACCTTGGAGGTTTATAACAAAGCAGTGTCTCCTAAGGGTGCAAGAATACCCTTCTGTTGAAAAACTGCCTTATTGGAATCACTAGCTGTATGCAGTATCTCCGGTACCGTTCATCAATAAATCACTAAGCCAGGACAGAAAAAGGGTGACGAAAGGTCCACAGTTATTTTAAGGAATACAAAGACGGTATATTTGAAATTTTGTATGTATGCAGGACATTTGCCCAAATGTAACTAATTTTCTTGAAAGGGAGCTATAAGCATCCCTGTAGTCTAAACATAGTTGCTTAAATAGGTTAAAATCGGTAACGTGCCTACAAACTTGAGTGAGACGTGTTTGTTAAATATAGTATAATATCTAGTAAAAATAGATTGATAATGGCATGTGTTTATCAAGTGACTCTCATTCTTCTATTGGTAGACATTCAAGTTATTTTCGAGGTATCCCTATAACCATACTGCAGTCATTATCTCTTGCTTTTATAAACAGTGCTTCAGGTGCTCATGATAGTATTTCTGTAGAATTGAGTCCTTACGAGAGTGCTGGATAATAATGTTGCTAAATTGCCCCGAAATGATTGTACCTTTCTATGTTCACTCTCTCCAAGATGTGTTTTTATCTCCCATGCTAGCCAGCACTGGATGATAATAGTGTTTTAAAATTATCTTAGCCGCCTTAGTAATTGAAAGTAACATTCTGTTTTAATTTTTATCTTCCTTGGTGAATACAAAAGTTAAATATTTTTAGCCAGGTCATATCACTGGCTGATATTTTTACTGGGTCTGAGCTCTCTTTTCTTTGACCCATGTTACTATTACCATAGTACTTTAATTACAGTTTTATAATATATGTTGGTATTTTCTTTTGAAAAAGAGCTTTGGGTTTTTCATTTGCATTTTTTCTTCTGGAAGAAATTAGAACTATCTTTTTAAGTCCTATAGAAAATCTTTTCGGGATATTGATTGATGGTGTTGAATTTATAATTTCAGAAGAGACATTCTTTTGAGTTTTTCCTCCTAGGAGAATAGGTACATCTCCCTTCTTTAAAAATTTTTATTGTGAAATATGTCATTAATATGTACTGACAAAACGTATCTGTGTAGTAAATATACTTGTCTGTACATACTAATGGCATATATCACAATAAAAATAATAAAAACTTAATTAAAAAGCTTTAGAAGATTAGTTTAGAAACCTTCTGTGTGTTTCTACCCCAGGAGGAAAGTGTTCCCTGTCCCCATTACCATGGCCATTATTAATTTTGTATTATTCCCTTGCTTTTTTAAACAGTTTTATCACCTGTATAGGTAATCTTAACTAACATTGTTTACTCTTACCTGTTCTTGAACTTTATTTAAATAAAGTCGTATTCTGTATTCCATGAATTACTTTTGTTAAACATTGGGTTTCTGAGATTCATTCATGTTAAAGCACGTGCCTTATGGTTTAGCAGTTTAGAAACTTGATTCCCAGGACTCCTTTATGCTTTTAAGAACCATTGAGGTGGCCAGGCACGGTGGCTCACACCTGTAATCCTAGCACTTTGGGAGGCCGAGGCAAACCTGTCTCTACTAAAAATACAAAAATTAGCCGGGCGTGGTGGCAGGTGCCAGTAGTCCCAGCTACTCGAGAGGCTGGGACAAGAGAATCACTTGAACCTGGGAGGCAGAGCTTGCAGTGAGCCACGGTCGCGCCATTCTACTGCAGCCTGGGTAACAGAGTGAGACCCCGTCTCAAAAAAAAAAAACAAAAAAAAACTTGATCCCAAAGATCTTTTATTGGATTATATCAATTGATAATTACCATATTAGATATTAAAACTGACCAATCTGAAATATATGTATATTTATTGATATCTTTAAAAATAACCCATTACATCTTAACATATTTTATCCCCCCAAAGTTAGTGACAAGAGTGGGATTTTTTGTACAGTTTTGCAAATATGCTGAATGTTTCCTTTAATGACTAGAGTCTTATCTGCTTTTGTATTCATTGTCTTGCCATGTGTTTCTTTGTTTTTTGTTTTTGTTTTTTTAGGCATTGTTTCACTCTCCTTGCCCAGGCTGTAGTGCAATGGCACGATCTCTGCTCACTGAAACTTCTGCCTCCCAGGTTCAAGTGATTGTCCTGCCTCAGCCTCCCAAGTAGCTGGGATTACAGGCATGTGCCACCACGCCCGGCTAATTTTGTATTTTTAGTAGTGACGGGGTTTCACTGTGTTGTCCAGGATGGTCTCAATCTCCTGACCTCGTGATCCTCCCACCTCGGCCTTCCAGAGTGCTGGGGTTACTGGCGTGAGCCAGCACGCCTGACTTGCCACGTATTGGTTTGGTTGAAGTACAGAAGAAAATCCAGTCTCATTCAGCTGAGTAGTTGAAAAAGAGGAATATTTTAATAATCTTTTCAGATGATTATGTTCTTTTTGATACGCATCGAAACCTATCAGTTTTGTGTTTTTGTTTCTTTTTGGTTTTTTAGGACAGTGTCTTGCTCTGCTGCCCAGGCTAGAGTGTAGTGGTAGTGTCGTAGCTCACTACAGCCTCCAGCTCCTGGGCTCAAGCAGTCCTGCCTCAGCCTCCTGAGTGGCTAGAACTACAGGCACACACCACCAGGCCTCGCTAATTTTTAATTGTTTTTTGTAGAGACAAAGTCTTACTATGTTGCCCAATCTAGTCTTGAACTCCTGGCCTTTAACAATTCCCCTGCCTCGGCCTCCCAAAGCACTGGGACCATAGCATTCAGCCCCTAACAGTTTCTTGAATGTTAGCTGCAGTGTAGAATTTGAAACAATATGAATGAACTTCTCATGCTCTAACATTAAAATCCATTGGCCTATCTTGCACTTTCAAGGGCTCTTTTACCTACACATGGGTCATTTGGAAAATAATGGTTCACTGAATTATGCAGCTCTTTCACATGACACATTTCATCATATAATTTCAGAAAATTGTTTGCACATGGTGATCCTAGGCTCATGTGATCCTAGCATTTTGGGAGGTCGAACTGGGAGGACTGCTTGAGCCAGGTTTGAGACCAGCCTGGGCAACAAAGTGAGACCCCATCTTTAAAAAAAAAAAATTAGCTGAGTGTGGTAGTACACACCTGTGGCACCAGCTACTTGGGAGGCTGAGGCGGGAGAATCACTTGAGCACAAGAAGTCGAGATTGCAGTGAGCCGTGATCATGCCACTGCACTCCAGCCTGGGCAACATAGTGAGACCCTGTCCCTTTAAAAAAAAGAAAAAAGAAAAAATACAACCTTTGGTGGAATGGCCTTTTTTGAGACAGAGTCTTGTTTTGTCATCCAGGCTGGAGGGCAGTGGCATGATCAGGGCTCACTGCAATCTCTGCCTCCCAAGTTCAGGTGATTCTCCTGCCTCAGCCTTCCAAGTAGCTGGGATTACAGGTGCGTGCCACTACACCCGGCTAATTTTTTGCCTTTTTTAGTAGAGATGAGGCTTCACCGTTTTAGCCAGGGTGGCGCCATCTCCTGACCTCGTGATCTGCCCACCTTGGCCTTCCAAAGTGCTGGGATTACAGGCTTGAGCCACTGTGCCTGGCCTGGAATGGCTTTTATTGACGATCTATTGATGATAAACAGTTTTTGTTCACCTGAAAATGTCTTTATTTCGCAGCCATTCTTGAATGATGTTTTTGCTGAATACAAAAGTTGGCAGTTTTCTTTTCGCATGTTGAAGCTCTTATTCCTCCATCTTTTGTTATTCATTATTACTATTGAAAAGTCACCTATTGGTCTGTCAGTTCCTTTTGCTCTGACTGCTTTTGGGGTTCTTTTGTTGTTGTTTTGGTCCTTAGCTTTTTGCTGTTTTGCTCTTAACATATATTTATCTTGCTTGGGATTGTCTTCTTAAATCTGTAAATTGGAGGTGTTTATAAATGTGTTTGTCTATTCATAATTTATTAAATATTCCATTTATGTTTTACTTAATGTATAATTTTTTTTGTTATCTACATAGTAAATATCTTCTGGTCTTTTACTCTTTACACTTTGTTTCCCATAGCTTCCCCAACAGATTTTTGATAAGTTGAAAGTAAAACAGTGAGTCTCTGGTACTAGTCTTTGGAAGAGGGGGTAGAGTTTTTGACTACTCTTTTCATTTTCTTCATTGTTATTGGTTTATTTAAATGTTTTTTCTATTGAGACCAATGTTAGTAAATTATATTTTTATAGTTTTCAGATTTATTGATATAAATTATACATGGTGATTTATAATTTTAGAAATACCTTCCTTGTATTTGTGGTTATATCATCTTTGTTTTCAATATTTAGTTTTTTCCTTTTTGTATTTGTTAAAAGATTATCTATTTTATTATTACTCTTTAACCAGCTTTTGCTTTTATTGATTGACTGAGTTGGCTTTTTAAATTGGCTTTTTAAAATTACTGTTTTTAATCATAAGAAAAATATCTGACGTGTACTTCTGTTTTCTCCTAGTAAGATTTTAATTACATTTAATTAGAGAAGTAAATCCCTTGCTACTATTTTGTATAAAGATTTACTACCTTCCTTGGCATAGTGAAATAGACCCTGTTGAGAACCTTTCATGTACAGCTGCTCCCTCATTAGGAGAAAGAATATTCAAGACTCCAGTGCCTGGGGTTTGTCCATTTGAGGCACCTAGTTCACCCTGGGAATATCCCCTACTTATCTGTGTCAAGGACATTTTGCATGGGCTATATGTAGAGGTGGTGGCAATACAAAATTATCTTTGTTCTAGCATAAATCAGATATCACTTTCTCTTTTGTCATATGTAATAATCAAGAGTACCCAAAGGTGGGTCTTGAAATATAATTGTTTCCGAGAGAAATTTATTATCAGGGTTTTCTTTTAAGAGGGACAAAACTACTTAACAGTATCCTTACATTAAGTATAGTAATGAATATGATACAACCATTTTATACAGGCCAAAGAAAGTTTAGTGCCAAAGCACAAACTCATAAACCCAGTCAATGAGGAACCAGAACAATGGTCATTGCTGTATAGAGATATCTTAAAAAGTCATCCGATAAACTGTGAAATCATTCTAATGAAAGTTATATGATCTTGACGCCAGGTGCAGTGGCTCACGCCTGTAATCTCAGCACTTTGGGAGGCTGAAGCAGGCAAATCACAAAGTCAGGAGATAGAGACTATCCTGGCCAACATGGTGAAACCTGGTCTCTACTAAAATACAAAAAATTAGCCGGGCATGGTGGTGCATGCCTGTAGTCCCAGCTACTAGGGAGGCTGAGACAGGGGAATCACTTGAACCTGGGAGGCGGAGATTTCAGTGAGTGGAGATCGAGCCACTGCACTCCAGCCTGGGCGACAGAGTGAGACAATTATTTGTTGTTGTTGTTGTTTTTACATAGTGTAGCAGGAAGAAAATTGGGGTGTTAGTTTGTAAGCATCAGCCTGATAACCAAAAATACTTTTTATGGTAGACTGGATTTTGAGAATGTTAAAACAGTCTTCAGAAATTGAATATTAAATCCAAAAATAAGCAAGCCATAAATGAAAAAGTCATAGTAAATAGATGTAATTCACTTTACTCAAGAGGTGTAATCTCAAAAAAAAGTTTTTAAAAAAGGCAATTTCTCTCCTACTGGATATACTAAATACCCTAGTGAATTTTCTATTTTAAATAGTTCATTGTTTATCTACATAATTCGTTATGAATTTAAATAACTTGCTTTATGAGTTCAAATTATCCTATATACTATACAACACAATAATGGCAATAATAAGATCTACTAATTAGGCTTTCTTTTGGGAAATGCATGTGGGTATCTTAGATTGCTTAGTTAAAACATAATGAGTAAAGATGTCCTTAGGCCAAATACTTCATTTTCCCCCTGCTCCTCCATTTAATTTCATTTTTGGTGAATTTTGTTAGGTCTGCATGGCTTATTGGGAAAGGACCTCATCCCTACCCCAGGCTTTGGTATCAGCTCTCCTGAAGATATGTGAAGTATTAAAAAATTATCTTCAGGGCCGGCATGGTGGCTCACGCCTGTAATCCCAGCTACTCAGGAGGCTGAGGCAGGGGAATCACTTGAATCCAGGAGACAGAGGTTGCATTAGCCAAGATTGTGCCACTGTACTGTCTCCAAAAAATTAATAAATAAAGCCATATTCAGTATGAATTTTAGTTTTGTTAAATGTATAAATACATATTTTATTATCTACATAATAAACTAAAAAGTAAAGCCGCATCAGACTGTGACCAATGAGGCTGCATACATGACGATGAGACGAAGAGTTATAATAGCTTGAGATCACTGTAGTGAAAAGAACGTGGATTTTAGATTAGACCTGAGATTGATAGATTTTCTTACTCCAGGCTTGCGAGCAGGACACTTAGGGAAATTGGAGCTCGGAGTATTCTTTGTGAAATAACACTAAAACCGTCCTCCTAGCCGGGTTGCTGTGCGACGTCCAAGTACTCGGGGGCAGTTGGCTTGCTGTCCTGTGTTCGGTTGTGACTACTGAGCCCACCCACGTCTGCAGGGCTTCCCCGGGTACTGCGGGTTCTGTAGGGGTTCCCTGGTGTGTGGAGTGCCCACGCCTTACAAGCCCCATTGGGTCTACGGAGTGTGTGGGGATCTTCCAGCCCTGTTGGCTGTGTGGGCTCAATGGGGTTTGAGGGAATCCCCTCGTTCTGTGGGGTCCGTGGGCACTGAGTCAGGGCCATGTCCCCGGGCTCCGCTCGCGGAGCCGTCGTCATCCTTGTTGACTTTCAAAAGGCCCTGCAGTCCCCGCGCCCTACACGCTCCGCATGCCCTGCACCGAGTTCCCCCGCCTTGGCGCACTGGCCTTGGTTGGCGGGAGGGGGTCAGAGGGGGCCGGAGGGGCCGCCGGCTGAGCAGAGACACAGTCCCCTCCCCCATACATCATGAGGTGAGTCGGGGAGGGGCCCAGGTCTCCTCCATGCTGTAGTGGGGAGTTCTGAGCCCTACTCTTCTTGGGGCGGGCTCACCTACGGAGGTGGCTCATAATACAGCACTGAGTGCGATGGAGACCCGGGAAAATGGGCCGGTTCTGTCTAGTATCGTTTTACCTTCAGGTGAGGGTGTGGGGTGAGAAGCTTTGGCAGGGTCATTGAGGCCCACAGTAGAGACCAGGTGATGGCAGACATTTTTATATGGCACCCGAAGGCTTACTTCACTCCTGATTGTGAGTGGATTGTGTGTGGTAGTACAGTGAAGTCCTTGCAGAACTACCAGAGAGGTGTTAGTTCTGTGTGTGCCTGTGTAAACCTACCATAGTTAAGGTCATCTTTTTGAAATGTAGAACAGTGATTGCAAATGGACTTTGCACTTCAAGTAGTTGCAGATTGTTACCTTAGTTTTTTCTCCCTTTGTGTGTGATTATATTGGTTTAAACTTTTGTACGTGGCAAAAAAATTTTTAATGAATGTTTAAATTTCTATGAAAATCATACGTTTCTCACAGTATATTTTCTGGATTTTAATAGGGTCACTTTGTTTTCTGGGTATCTGTTTTGACTTATGGGAAATGCTATTTGTTTTCTCTACATTTGCTTCATTAAAAAAAAAAAAACTACAGGAGTTCAAGATCAACCTAGGCAGCCTCATTTTGGAGAGAAAACCTCCACAAAACTACAACTATAATTAGCTGCTACTTAGGACTATAGGAGATCTTTTTTCCAAGTGAAAATAGCTTTATTTCTCCCAGATTATGTTGATTTAAAATTTCAGATAATATGTAAAGCTGTATAAAATAAAGCAAAAAGTACTGGTACTTGTCCTACCCAAAGATAACTCCGTAGAATATTTGATTACCTATTGTGCTAGGAGCTCTGTTGGACACTAGAGAGTTTGGTGAACCAGACAAACAGTGTCTGCCTCTATAAACCTTACATTCTGATGGGGAAAACAGACCTCTCCGAACCCCACCAAAAGTAAATTTGTGATAATTCCATGTTCTAGTGCTTTAAGAAAACACCTATTTTGAATGGGGTGATCAGAGGTTATATCTGAGTGGATAAGTGAAATAGATGTCACTAAAAGAAGAAAAAGATGCTTAACCACGGGAGTAATGGGGAAAAACAAGAATTCTGGTCAGAAATAATAGCATGCACAAAGGCCTTAAAAGAGGAAAAAGCTGTAAAAAGAAAGATCCATTTAGGTAACACTCAGTAGTAAATCAGGAGAAAGTAGAGCAAGATGAGGTATAGGAAATCATCAGGGACCAACTTTTACTTGTCCACGACCAGGAGTGTGTGTTTTGTGTTCTGAGGGCAGTGAGAGGCCACTAGGGGCTTTAATTAGAGAAATGGAAGTGATCTGGAAAACTAATTGATGAATTCGTTAAGTAAATATTTGTTGAAATCTTACTGTGTACTGGCAGTACAACATTGAAAAGGACAAATCCCCTGTATTCATGAAACTACTAATCTCGTGGTTGGACGACAATCAGATGAACAAGAAAAAACACCAAGATATTGATAAATGTGCAGAAGATGACCATAGTTTAAATTGCGATGTATGTTCTTTAAGACATGGTGTATTACACATATACTAATTTTGGAACTTGCTTTTCTTTCCCCTGAATAATTTATGGTAGGACATTTTTCATTGTTACTAAATAGTTTTCTTTGGGAACATCTTAATTTGGTTTTGGACTAAGTATGGTAAATAACATGCATAAACGGAGAAATACTGTGCAGCAGCAAAAATTTGCAAGTTACAAGGCATCTGGTGGGAGTTATATAGTAACTTCCTTTTGATAGTCTGACATGTGGCTCTCCAATCACATCCCAGACCCCAGCTGTCCGTTTGTGGTTTTTTACTTTGACCTATTAATATAGTTAAATTTGTGGATTTACTATTTATTGAGCCATTTTTGCATCTTAAAATGAGCCCTAATTGATCTGTTACTATTTTAATGTCCTAATGGATTTACTTTGCCAATGCATATATTTAGGATTTTCATATCAATATTCATAAGAGATCGGTCTATAGTTTTTGTTTTGTTTTGTTAAGACGGAGTTTCCCTCTTGTTGCCCAGGCTGGAGTGCAATGGTGCGATCGAGACTCATTGCAACCTCTGCCTCCCAGGTTCAAGTGATTCTTCTGCCTCAGCCTCTCAAGTAGCTGGGATTGCAGGCATGCGCCACCGTGCCTGACTAATTTTGTATTTTTAGTAGAGACAGCGTTTCTCCATGTTGATCAGGCTGGTCTTGAACTCCCGACTTCAAGTGATCCTCTCACCTCGGCCTCCCAAAGTGCTGGGATTACAGACGTGAGCCACCGCGCCTGTCCTAGTTGTTGGTTTTTAATGTGTTTTCTTTGTCTAGTTTTGGTATTCGCATCTGATTTCTTTGTAAAAATAAAATTGGGAAGTTTTATTTCTTTTTCTGAATTTTGGAACAGATTAAATAGCCAAGTATTATTTATTTTTACTTCACTTAACAAATTCATGTTTACTAAACATTCACCATGGGACAGGAATTGGACTGGATGCTGAGTAATCAGGATAAACAAAACAGATGTGGTTCATGCCATGATATTGCTTGTTTTATTAAAGAAAAAGACATTTAATGGAGTAAGTACACATATGTAATTATAAATCATGCAAGAAAAGGACAGGATGCTTTGAGAGAATATCATTGAAGATCTTTAGATTGTACTTTTTATGCATTTTAGTAAATAAGTATTGAGTACATACATATACACTAACAGCTAATTGTTTAATATATATTGATTTGGTATGTAATTAGGGCTGTGGTGGGCACATTAGCAAAATGAGGTCTTCATGATTACACAAATTAAAATGTAATGGCAATACTAGCTACCATTGTATGTGGTAGCTGCATCATTTTTTAATTGTAGGAATTAAGACAGGTTAAGTAGACACTTTTAGTCTAATGTGTTCAATTGTATACACTTTTTGGAGTCTAAGATTATAGTAAAAGAATAGGAATATAAATCCACAAAGATCTGGAGGAGGCGAGAGGAAGAGACAGCTGAAATCAGTATTTGGGAAACTAGAAAGGAGATGGGCAACTAATAAATGATTTCATGAATTAGAAAATGCTGAAAACTGAAGAGAGATAACCCAACAAGGAGCAAACAGATTCTTTGCACAGAATCTGGAAAAGTGTTAGGAATTGAGGGTATCAAGTACAGTACTTCTGAAGTCAGGAATTACAGGATAGAATAGGAATAGAAGGATTGGTTGATGGTCTTTATCATTTTAATACCCTAGAACCCCTTCTCCACTCCCATACACCCAGACAACTACCCTTTCTACCTTGACGGAAGACTGAAGGTTTTTACCCAGGAGACATTAACTAGGCAGGCTCCAGATGGCTGAGGTGGGAGTGAAGCACCTAAATGAAAATGAAGATTAAGTGAAAGTCAGGTCAACATGCTGAACCTAGAGCAGTTGTCTTTTTTTGCTTGGTTTCCAAACTGTCAGGCTTACGTACCCACAACAAAATATTAAAGGATTCTTGGCTGGGGAAACTTACCAGCCATGGCAAAGTATTTAACAGATATGAACTATGGGAATTTATCTGGTTAAACATCTGGAGCCATCAGATCACCTGGAGAGTAAAGCTGCTGGTCAGGAAGCATTGTTCATATACCACAGCTTCTAGTCAGCTTTTATTTTATGTTTTGAGACAGGGCCTCACTCTGTCACCCAGATTGAAGTGCAGTAGCGCCATTAACTCACTATAGTGCACGTAACTCACTATAGTCTGGAACTCCTGGGCTCAAGCCATCCACCCACCTCAGCCTCCTGAGTAGCTGGGACTGCAGGCATAGCCTGTATATATAAAATAATATATATGTAAATATAGCACATCTGGCTAATATTTTTCATAGAGTTGGGGGTGTCTCACTATATTGCCAGGCTGGTCTTGAACTCCTGGGCTTAAGCAATCCTCCCGCCTTGGCCTCCCAAAGTACTGGGATTACAGACATGAGCCACTGTGCCTGGCCCTAGTCAGCTTTTAAATGCCTCACATTTGAACATAAACGTACAGCCAAGGGTCACCTGCCATAGGATGAAGGTCTAATGAAAAAGAGACCAAATAGGAAATAAACAAGTAGGAAATGAAAGGAGCTGAGTATAAATAGATTTACTTCAGGGAACAGAAGAAACTTCAACAAATAAAACTAGTATTCTTTAAAGAGAAGATAATTACATCTGTGAACGATGAAAGAGGTTCTGCTTTTAAAAGAAAGTATTCAGAAAAATTGCTGTGACAGAAGATATTTCTTAAAAATTTAATACAAGATTTAGATAATAAATCTGAAGAATTCTCCCCCCCACCCCGCCAAAAAAAAAAAAAAAAAAACAAAAACCAGAAGAGCAACAAGAATTAGAAAATAAGAGTGAAATGATAAGGAAATTAGAGGACCAACCAAGAAGAGTTCTTCATCTAACACAGTGGAAGTAAACTGTGTCCCAGAACCGAAGGATGTGAATTTCTAGGTTTAAAGGGCCTATCCAGTGCCCTGATCAATAAAACAGAAACAAACAAAAAATAAAACTCCAGCATTCTGAATGTATAGTTCCAAAAAGAACAGACTGATTCTTAATCTTACTTCTGAGAAGAAGAATGGGGGCAGGGAACGAGGGGCTAGCTCTCAAACTACATTTTAACAAATTCAGGGGAAAAGGAAACCTTCTTAACTTCAAATTATATGAAAGTGCTATTCGGAATCCCCAGTGGGAAGTTCCAGCAGTTCTGTGACGAAGACAAAGTTGTGGAGAGGAAGTATATTTCGGGTATCTCCAGCAACTTATTCATATCCAGAATCAGAGAGCCCTGTCCAAAGAGAGAAGTCTATTATACCTGGCTAAGACTGAAGAGCCATATGATACCATTAAGGAAGCAGAAAGAGTAGAACTAGAAAATACTGGGGTGGGGTTTGGAAGAAGCAGAGATCTTAGTGCCAATAAAGTACTCCTAGAAATGAGTGTATAACCTTGGAAAGCAAGGATTGTGTCTCTTAAGAGGCAAGCAGAGCTGGCAATAAAGGCCCTCCTGAACCAGATTACGTTTGGAGATTAGACAAGGAACAAGAACAAGGCACCATATTATAAAACAGCAATCCTGTGATTTAGGAACAGAGTGAACCCTAAAGAAACATGACAACTGCCCTGCCCCTCCCTACATCCTGAATCTTCGGATAACAATCCAGGATAATTCTTCTCATTCAGACACGTGTAACAAAAATAGTAAGTATAACATCTATACAATGACTCTCTAGTAGATTATATTTTTTATGTTGGTTTTTTGTTCTTTTATATTATTTTTATTAAATATATAATTCACTTGCCATAAAACTCACCATTTAAAAATGTACAGTTCATTGGTTTCTAATATATTCCCAAGGTTGTGCATCCATCACCACTATCAATTGTATTATTGACCCTAGTGCTTTACTACTTATTATATTCATGCCAAGATCCTATGCAGTTCTTTCCATTAAAGGGACAGAGATATTTCCTTGACTTTGTGTTTGGCTGTGTGACTTGCTAGAAAGTGACACCATGTCAGCTTCAAGCCTAGGCCCTAAAAAGCGTTGGGTATTTTTATTTGTTCTCTTTGTATCTGTGCCATTTCCATGAGAAAAACATGTCTCTGCCAGCTCATTGGCTGAAGGAAGATGAAAGATATGAGAATGAGGACCACCCCATCAGTTAAGCTGAATTCATTCAGCACTGTAGAGATGTGAGTGATAATAAATGATTGTGGTTGTAAGCCACTGAACTTTAGGACGGTCTGTTAATAAGCAGTAGTTAACTGAACAGTTATATGACAAAAAGCCAGGTATGGTGGCATGCACCTGTAGTCCCAGCTACTCGGGAGGCTGAGGCAGGGGAATTGCATGAACCCGGGAGGCGGAGGTTGCAGTGAACCAAGATTGCGCCACTGCACTGCAGCCTGGGCGCTCCATCTCAAAAAATTAAAACAATTTGAAAAAATAAATAAGCCATTTTAACTGGGGTAAGATGGTGTCTGATTTCTCTGATCATTTATGATGTTGAGGATTTTTTCGTATATCTTTTGGCCATTTTTATGTCTTTTGAAAAATGTTTATTCAGGTCTTTCACCTGTTTTTTATTTTTTTATTTTTATTTTTTTTTGAGACGGAGTTTCGCTCTTGTTACCCAGGCTGGAGTGCAATGGCGTGATCTCGGCTCACCGCAACCTCCGCGTCCTGGGTTCAGGCAATTCTCCTGCCTCAGCTTCCTGAGTAGCTGGGATTACAGGCACGCACCACCATGCCCAGCTGATTTTTTTTTTTTGTATTTTTAGTAGAGACGGGGTTTCACCATGTTGACCAGGATGGTCTCGATCTCTTGACCTCGTGATCCACCCGCCTCGGCCTCACAAAGTGCTGCGATTACAGGCGTGAGCCACCGCGCCCGGCCTCACCTGTTTTTTAATTGGACTATTTGTGGGTGTGTGTGGGGCTGTGTGTGTGTGTGTGTGTTTGCTTGCTTGCTTGCTTGCTGTTGTTTGAGCTCCTTATATATTCTGGTTGTTAATCTTTTGGTAGGTGAGTAGTTTGCAAATATTTTCTCCCATTCTGTGGATTGTCTCTTTACTTCATTGTTTCCTTTGCTGTGCAGAAGCTTTTTTTTTAGCTTGATGTAATCCCATTTGTCTATTTTTGCTTTGGTTGCCTGTGCTTTTAAGGTCTTAAACAAAAAAAACTTTGCCCAGACCAGTGTCCTGGAGCGTTTTCTTCTAGGAGTTTCATAGTGTTGGGTCTTAGATGCCTAGATGTAAGTCTTTAATCCGTTTTTGTTTTTTGTGTATGGTATGTTTCATTCTTCTGCATATAGTTACCCAGTTTTCCCAGCACCATTTATTAAAGAGACTGTTCTTTTCCCATTGTATGCTTTAGCTCCTTTGTTGAAGATGAATTGACTATACATGAATTTTACACCTGGCTTCTCTTGTTCTGTTCCATTGGTCTATGTGTCTGTTTTTATGTCAGTGCTGTAGTTCTGTAGTAAATTTTGAAGTCAGGGAGTGTGATGCCTCCAGCTTTGTTCTTTCTGCTCAGATTGCTTTGGCTATTCAGGGTCTTCTGTTGTTCCACATAAATTGTAGGATTTAATATTTATGTAAAGAATGTCATTGGAATTTTTATAGGGATTGATTGCATTTAATCTATAAATTGGCTTTGGGTAGTATTGTCATTTTAACAATATAAATTATTTCAGTCCATGAGCATAGAATATCTTTCCATTTTTTAATGTCCACTTCACTTTCTTTCATCATTGTTTTATAGTTTTTCTTGTATTGATCTTTCAGTTCTTTGGCTAAGTTGATTCCTACGTATGCTGTATTCTTCGTAGCTGTTGTAAATGTGATTGCATTCTTGATTTCTTTTTTAGATTGTTTGCTTCTGGCTTATATCAGCGCTACTGATTTTTGTATGTTGGTTTTGTATCCTGTAACTTTACTGAATTTGTTTATAGATTCTAACAATTTTTTGGTGGAGTCCAGGTTGTTCAAGGGGAATCACTTAAACCTGGGAGGCATAGGTTGTAGTGAGCTGAGGTTGTGCCACTGCACTCCAGCCTGGGCAACAGGGCTAGACTCTGTCTCAAAAAAAAGAAAAAAAAAAGAAAGGATTTAAATCTATCCTCTATTTTGGGCCAGGGAAAACTGGCCCAAAATTTGAACTGGCAAAAGATGATATAAAGAAAATGAGGTTGGTGCAGAATAACAGAAACATTCAATACCCAGAAAATAGTAGAGGAGCTACCTGTCAGCTACTCAAAGAAAGAACATGTGAGCCAAATACTGTTTTTGTCCTGCCATGGTGTCCTTTGGGTATAAAGACTACTTAGTGGCTGGTAGTTTTAAACATTCAGGGTTTTATATCTTTTTTTCCCCCCCTCATTAAGCTTTTTTAATGGGTCTGAAAATTCTGTGACAAATTTTTGGTCAAGTTGTTTCCATTAAAGAGTGCTGATTTTAAAAACTAATAACTTAAAACTGCCACAGCAAAAATGAAAACCAAGGTGGTCCACAAAATATTCTTTCCTTCTGAAGGTTTTACGACGCATTGTTACCATTGACCAGTCTTTTACTACTAAACTTAAATGGCCAATTGAAGTAAACAGTTCTGAAACCGTTCTTCCACCACTGATTAAGACTGGGGTGCCAGGTATTAGGGATAATATTCATTTAGGCTTTCAGGCTTTGTGGGCAGACTTGGTGACCTTGCCAGCTCCAGCAGTCTTCTTGTCCACTGCTTTGATGACACCCACAGCAACCGTCTGTCTCATATCACGAACAGCAAAGCGACCCAGAGGTGGATAGTCTGAGAAGGTCTCAACGCACGTGGTGTTCTTGACAGGAACCCTATCAACGATGGCAGCACCACCAGATTTCAAGAATTGAGGGCCATCTTCCAGCTTTTTACCAGAACGGCAATCAATCTTTTCTATAAGCTCAGCAAACTTGCATGCAATGTGAGCCGTGTGACAATCCAGTACGGGGGCCTGGATGGTTCAGGATAATCACCTGAGCAGTGAAGCCAGCTGCTTCCATTGATGGGTTGTTTTATATGAGCCTTTCTTGAGTAAACAGCTAGAAGACAGATACCAGCTGATCAGTAAATGAAAAAGGAAACTTCAGCAAAAGAATTAACTGCTAAATTCTCAATAATTAACTAGAAGATACTGTTAGGGATCATTGTCTTTCTAATTTTAAAGGGAGTACTTTAATGTCCCACCATTATATATGTAGGCTGCTTTCTAGATATCTGTTTATCAATCTATTTACTATGAATTATCTTTTTAATCTCAAGTGGCTGTTGAGTTTTATGAACTATTTTTTCTATAGTAAGGCATAGGTTTTTCTTTAATCTCTCAGCAGGATTACCTTTTTTTTGGGGGACAGAATTTCGCTCTTATTCCCCAGGCTGGAGTGCAATGGCTTGATCTTGGCTCACTGCAGCCTCTACCTCCCAGGTTTAAGCAAGTCTCCTGCCTCAGTCTCCCAAGTAGCTGGGCTTACAGGCATGCACCACCACACCCAGCTAATTTTTGTATTTTTAGTAGAGACAGGGTTTCTCCATGTTGGTCAGGCTGGTCTCGAACTCCTGACCTCAGGTGATTCGCCTGCCTTGGCCTCCCAAAGTGCTGGAATTACAGGCATGAGCCACCGTGCCCAACTTCAGTATAATTAATTTTATGAATAAATTGTCTAATGTTATACCTTCCTTCCTTGAATTGAGCTTTACCTCAATCATGTTTTATGTTTTATATATATTGCTAGTTTAGGTTTTTCTGATGTTATTATTTAAGATTTTTTACATGTATTGTCATTGATGATATTACCTTAAATTTTTTTTTTTTTTTTGAGACAGTGTCTCCTGTATCACCAGGCTGGAGTGCAGTGGCGTGATCTCGGCTCACTGCAACCTCTGCTTCCAGGGTTCAAGCAATTCTCCTGCTTCAGCCTCCTGAATAGCTGGGACTACAGGCACATGCCACCCCACCCAGCTAATTTTTGTATTTTTAGTAGAGATGGGCTTTCACCATGTTGGCCAGGATGGCCTTGATCTCTTGACCTCGTGAACCACTGTGCCAGGCCTTAAAATTTTCTTTTATAGTTGTTCCTTTTTGGGTTTTCATTCAAGATTGTGCTATGTAATTTAAGCAAGTTTTCATTCTGGGCCAGGCATGGTGGCTCAAGCCTGTAATCCCAGCACTTTGGGAGGCTGAGGCAGGTGGGTCACCTGTAGTCGGAAGTTTCAGACCTGCCTGGCCAACGTGGTGAAATCCTATCTCTACTAAAAATACAAAACCTAGATGGGCATAGTGAGATTACAAAACCAGTAATCTCAGCTACTTGGGAGGGTGAGGTAGGAGAGTCACTTGAACCTGGGAGGTGGAAGTTGCATCACTGCACTCCAGCCTGGTGACAGAATGAGACTCCATCTCAAAAAAAAAGAAAATTTTTTATTCTTGAGAAAAATGTTTATGTGGGAAAATTTCTGGGCTTGAAACTTATATACATGTAACAATTAACTCTATCAATTAATAGTTGTAGGTATATTCTGTTTTCTTAAGTAGGTTTTGATAATTATTTCTAGAAAATTCCCTTTTATGATTTCAGTTTTTTTCTATATTGTTTAGATTACTCTTATGATTTATAGTACCTGTTAAATCACACCCCTTTTTATTTGTATTGTTTGTTTTCGGTGCCGTGTTTTGTCCTAGATTAATTTGACTAAATATATGTTAATATTTTTGTCAAAAAGCTAATCTTTCTTCGGCCATTTTTTCTTCTATTCAGTATCTGATCATCTCTTTTTATTATTTGCTTTGGGTTTACTGTATTGTTCCATTTTCTAAGTTCTTGAATTGACTCTTTAGCTTGTTGATTTTTTAAAATGTTTTTCTTCCGTAATGTATACATTTGAAACTAACAGTTTTCTTGTAGATATTTAAGATAATATCTTAAGCTTAGATAAATCATGTTACTCTTTAACTTGTGAATCATTTATGAGTAGGATTTTTAAAATTTCCAAACATGGAGCTTTTGAGATTAACTTTTATGGTTACATTGTCATTTTACTTGATTTTGGTCAGAGATCAATTGTTTGTTAGTACTCTTGGCAGTTCCCTTATGGCCAAATTCATAACCAGTAGGTTTTGTTTGGGGGCTATCAGCTCAACTTTATTGAGGTCTGATTTTCATACAACAAAATGAACACAATTTAAGTATATAGTATTTTATATACTATGTACTTAATTTTGGTAAATGTATATACCATATGACGACTACACCAATAAAAATATAGTGTGTGTCCATCACCCCAGAAAGTTCCCTTGTGCTTACCCTACTTGGCAGTCAATTTTCCTATTCTTGCCCCCTGCTGTAGGCAATCAACAAACGGCTTTTTATCACTATAAATTAATTTTTCTGCTTCTTGAACTACATATGTATAGAATTCTACAGTATGTACTCTTTTTTTGCAAGAGCCGTATTCATAGGATAAACAAATAGCAAATGTACAGCCTTAGCTCCCCAAACTTCACAGCCTCAGTGCAGAAAGATCATCTTCCAGCAGTCAGCTCAGACCAGGGTCATCAACAGTTTCTGGTTTCAGAACAGGTTCTACTACTGTCACATGACCCCCCATGCTTCCTCAAAGGCTGTGGTAAGTTTTACACAGATGAGGGCAGCAGAAAGAGGATAGTTGCTGATGGACACCATCTTTGTATACTCCACACTGACCTTACCATAGGCAAAGGCCCCCACCGCAGAAACAGTAGGATCACTGCTGGGCATTAGCTCACGCCGGGCACTAGCTCACAGATCACTGATAACCGAGATGGAAAAAGAAGTGCCAACTTTCATATATCCAACTGGAAAGTGATCTGATACTGGATTCTTAGTTACCCATGAGGCCACAAAAGTGGCCAAAGGTTCTGGGAATTCGGGTCTGGTGGTTCACTTCAATCAGAACATTCTTCTGTGTGTGGATATAAACTTGCAGCAAGCCAGCTCGGTTCAGGGGACTATCCATCAGCATCAGCAAACTCTGGTGGGCTATGTCTGGCCGCACTTCCCCAGGGTCCCGTCCATTCTTCAACAATGTAGACTTGTGCTTGTCACAGTTGAGTAGCTCATATGTCTTCCCTACCTTGACTGTCTCCAGAGTGGCCCTTTCCAGCACCACAATAAACCTACGGCCTCCAATCTTGTTTCCTGCCCCGACTCAGGGCCTCTTGGGGGCCACAGCATTCCAGTCCTGTGCCTGCTTCCCACTGCTTTGCTCATGAGCTACAGTATGTACTCTTTTGTGTCTGATGACTTTTGCCCAGTTTAATGTTTTAAGATGCATGCATGTATATTTTTCTTTATCTTTTTTTTTTTTAATCAACTCACTGCCTTTGCTTTATTGCTGAGCACTTCAGATAGACACAGTGTCCACGTTACCACTAGGCCCTCTGGATTGTGGTTTACTTAGGTTCAAAATTTGCAGCAGGCTCACGACGAAACCTGCAAGGAGCTGTGGGTCTGAGATTCAGAAAGTAACGTTTAAATGCTCAGGGACAAAGGGGAGCATAGGCCAGGGCTGGATGCCCAGGGACCTGGCCGGCCTGCAGCGTTCGAGCCGCTGTCAAAGATATGCCCCTAGCCCAGTTCTTCCCTGGATAGTAGCACATGGTGTAATCATACACACAATCACACCACCTTGCACTCGACCCCAAAAGATTGTTTTTCATTGTTTTATTGCTGAGCATTATTATGTATGAATATACAAGTTTGTTCATTCACCTATTGATGAATATTGGAGCTGTTTCCAATTTTAGGCTACTGTGAAAAAGCTGCTCTGATCATTCATGTGCAAGTGTTTTTTGTGGATGTGTTTCATTCTCTTAGGTAAATATCTAGGTATAGAATTGTTGGTTCATATGGTAAGTATGTGTTCATAAGAAACTGACATTATTTTTTTAGTTGACTATATAATTTTTCATTTAGCTTTATATTTCTATTAGGAGTGTTCCAGTTGCTCCTTATCCTTGCCAATGTTTAGTATTTTCAGTTTTTTTAGCCATTCTACTGGAGCAGCAGTATTTTATTGTGGTTTTAATTAGCACTTCCCTGATAACTAATAATGTTGACCCATTTCCCATGTTTCCTTTTATTATATGCTTTCTTTTGTAAAATGTGAGTTTTTTATATATTCTAGGTACAAGTCCTTTGCAAATATTTCCCATTTCTTAATAATGATACCTTTGGAAGATCAGATGGTTTTAATTTTCAGGAAGTCTGATGTATACATTTTTCTAAGTCATTAATTTGGTGCCCTATGAAAACATTATGTACCCCATAGTCAAGAAAATTTTTTCCTATGATTTTTTTAATTTTATAATTTTAGCCAGTTTTAGTTTTTACGTTTGGGTCTATGATTCATTTTTGAGTTAAATTTTATGGTTCAAGGTATAGAGGTTGGAGGGTCATGTTCCCCCCCCCCCATTTTAGTTGTTCTGTAGCACCATTTATTGTAAAGATATTCTTTCTCCATGCAGTTATATTAGCAGTGTTGCTGAAAATCTGTTGGCTGGACTCTGTTCTGTTCCATTGATCTATATGCATTTTTAAAATATCAGTACCACATTGTCTTGAGTACTTCAGCTTTGTAGTAATTCTTAAAGTCAGGTAGTGAGTCCTTCAACTTTGTTCTACTTTTTCAAAATTGTTTTGGCTAGTCTTAGTGTTTTTTATGTAAATTTTAGAATCAGATCATCAGTTCCTGCATACTGAGATTGTGCTGAATCTATAGATCTATTTTGTATCTTAATATCCCCTAGCGAAGTTAGAAAACCAGGCAGTAATATCAAAGGGCACAAGCCCAGATTCAAGCTGGAAGACAGAGTTCTCCAGAAAGGATGCTTCCAAAAAAAAGAAACTGCTCAAAAAAAATCGTTGATCTGTCTTTATCCAGAGAATATTGTTAGATGTCTAGAATTTCAAGCTGAAATGATGATTGGTAACTGAAATTTAAGCAGAGCTATTTTAAATTCAGAAAACAAAACATGGTGTAAGAAAGGAACTTTACTACCCAATATGGCTCAGCAATGATTAATACATACAGTTAAGTAGTGAAACCTAGGCCTAGCACAGTGGCTCATGCCTGTAATTCCAGCACTTTGGGAGGCGGAGGCAAAGGCAGGCACATCACTTGAGGCCAGGAGTTTGAGATCAACCTGGCCAACATGGTGAAACCCCATCTCTACTAAAAATACAAAACTTAGCCGTGTAATCCCAACTACTGAGGAGACTGAGGCAGAAGAATCCCTTGAACCGGGGAGGTGGAGGTTGCAGTGAACCAAGATCGAGTCACTGCACTCCAGCCTGGGACACAGAGTGAGATTCCATCTCGGGGAGAAAAAAAAAGTAAGCACCCAACGAATGTTAGCCATTGTTATCATTAATAACAATAGCTTCCTTATTAATAAGTACTTCCTAGGATAATGTTTCCATGGCAACAAAGAAAAAAGGAATTTGCTAACTTATCTGATGCCACTGCACCATGCCTCATGTGCAGCAAGCCGTCAGTAAAGCTCCTTGTAGAGTCACACTGAAAGGAGCTTTAGAGAGGTAATTATAACTAAATGAGGCCTTCGAGAGTATAAATTTAACAAAATCCATCAGTTAGTATGTTTTCAGCTTCCAATAAAAGTTTAAACAATAAGGAACATTTATTATTTCATGTATTAAAAAGTCCAAAGATAGGGCAGCCCCCAGGTTAGTTTATTTCAACAGGTCAAGGATCTAGGTTCTTTCTGTTCTGTTCCGTCCCATGTTGGCTGACCAATCCCATGTTGGTTGCAAGGAGATCCAGGCAACACACCTTCAGACAAGATCGTAGGCTAGAAGATGGAGTCCTTTTCTAAGAAAGCTTTCCCAGAACACTCTCTCTGTAGACTTCCATTTATTTGTATCTCATTGGTCGTAACTGAGTCACATGTTTATTCCTAAAACAATCACTATTCAAAGGGAGTAGTATAATTGCCGTAATGATCTTAGAGTAATTAAGATTCTCTCCCACACACACACTCACTCTCCCTCACTCATTTTCTCTTTCTCACACATACCCAAACTTCTGAACCATCGGATCTCCTGATACCTGAACAAAATTGTGGTTTTGCAGAACAGAAGTAAAAGGGATGTGATGGGCAGTCAGTCCATTCTATCTTCAACCACTGTCTCAAAACATGTTAGTGGTAGAACCTGCACCAGAATCCTGGTCTCCCGATTTCTAATTTTTTCCTACATAGACACCCTCCTTCATGAATTATTATCAGCATAGCTACTTTTCCTAAATAGACTTGACTGTATCCACACAATTCTACTTCCAGTTCTTTTTGGAGGAAAAAATGTGCTGTAAAACTATAAATGCTATTTTTTGTGAAGCATATTGAAATCCTCAAATAATAATGCCACAGACTCATGATAAAAACTGAAAACTTTACCATGTTTTTGATCTTTTTATTTGTTCTTATTCTTCTCCCCTCTTCTTTCCGTAATCAGTCAAACTATTTGCAGTTCCTTTAACCTATTATGTTTATTACCTCCGTTCATTTGCTCACGCTATTTCTACTATCTAGAAAACGTACACACACTAGTTTCCTTTTTTGGCTTCCTCATTTGAGTATCTTCTCAGAGATTTCAAGTATCTATGCTTTCATGAAATCTTTCTTGTTATATCTCCATCTCCATAAAATTGGTTATATCACTATATATCGACTATATCATGTTCCAGATACTCCTACACATTTATAGTTCTGATTTCTTTACAGATTTTTCTTCTTTGTCTAGTCTGAGCTTGCTCTGTCCCTCCTTTCTTTCACTTTCCCTCCCTCCCTCCCTCCCTTCCTCTCTTCATTTCTCCCTTTCCTTCTTTTCCTCTCTTTTCTCTTTCTGACATGGTCTGGCTCTGTCATCCAGGCTGAAGTGCAGGGGTGCAGTCTCAGCTCACTGCAACCTCTTCCCCCTGAGACTCAAGCCATCTTCCCACCTCAGCCTTCCGAGTAGCTGGGGCTGCAGGTGCACTCCACCATGCCCGGCTAATTTTTGTATTTTTTATAGAGATTGGTTCTCACTTTGTTGCCCAAGCTGGTCTCAAACTCCTGAGCTCAGTCTGCCTGCCTTGGCTTCCCAGATTGCTGGGATTACAGGCATGAGCCACTACGCCCACCTAATCTGAACTCTTAATGTAAAGACTGTTTCTCTGTAATAGTGTTTCTCATTTGTCTTGATAAATCCAAGATATAGCATGGTATTAGATGCATAATAGTCACTACGGATACTTTTGTTTAGTGAATTTATATACTATTAATTTGAGGGAGGAGATTTTTTTAAATTGTGTTCTGCTTGATTTTGTTATTTTCAACCAGTGCAATAAAGATGTGGTTCTGTGAAAGATACTTTTTTCAGTAAGGTAAAAGTGATTAAGAATAATGTATTTCTGTATACAAGATTTTCTTTAGAAGTTAAAGACTTTTGGAGGAAAAACATTTCAGATTATGTGTTACTGCTTATAGAGCAAATTTAGTCCTTAGCTGAGAATACTTGTCAAAGGAGGCAAATAAACATTACATAATTATTCCTAATGCAAATTAGATACTTGGTAAACATTTGTTTCTGTAGTAAATATGCTATAAATAGAATTATTCCACTTTATGATTTTTTTCTTTCTTCATTTTAGCATTTATGACATTAACAGAGAACAGGACTATGTCAAGAATTCTGAGGGTATACTTGGTGAAAATGAATTAAGACCACCCTCCCAGCTACCTTCTCTCTTAGAGAAGATTGAGACAGGGTCCCTGTCAGAAAACAGTGGGTATTAAACTAAGTGCTATAAGTCATAACTAATAAATCAAGAATAGAATGATTAAAATGTTTTTAGTTTTAATTTAGATTATATAAAACAAAATTATGATTTCCAGTACCTGTAATTTTTTAAAATAATCATTAGGCCAAAAGTAATAGGTAATTAACTTTTCAAATTGCAACATAAAATATGTTCCTCTATTTGTATCTTTTAAATGGATGCATTTTTATTTGCTTTTTGAGTTGAAATATTTTAAATGGTAAAAGTAATACATGCTTGTAAGATAAACCTATATGTATAAGGTAAAAAATGTAAGTTCCCGTTTTATCCACTTTCGAATTTCAGTAGCCATTGGTTTAGCCATTATTAACAGTTTGGCTTTTCACCTTTCTAGATCGTTTTCTGTACACTTCCAAACAAATTATGTATTTTTCAACCAAGTGACATCATGTAATAGATATCTTTATATGCCAGTATGTACAGATTTACCTTGTTGTTATTTAATAGTTGCAAGTTATTCCCTACTGATGGCAATTAATGTTATTGCCAGTATTTTCACTATTAAAGATACTGATGCACATGGAACACCTGTCTCTCTCTCTCTCTCTCTCTCTCTGTCTCTCTCTCTCTCTCT
>NW_022437040.1:5533382-5597498 GCF_009761245.1 Sapajus apella | reverse complement strand
TCTCTCTCTCTCTCTGTGTGTGTGTGTGTGTGTGTGTGTGTGTGTGTGTGTGTGTGTTAGTATTTCTCAGGAATAGATTTCTAGAAATGAAATGGTTAATGAGTATATACATTTAAGATTTTATTTAGGTCCTACCAAATTGTTCTCTAAGAAATTACATTTATCTAAACCCAGATATCCTTTATTATCTTCAAAGTAAAAGTAATACATTTTAGGATTAAGTAACAGACTATTCCTTCAACAACTATCAAATGGCTTACTTAGACTAAATGAAGGATATAGGCATCTTGAGTATTAATGAAGGGTTGCAATCCTTCTATAGGAAGATGTAATCATGAAAATATTTGGAAGATGTACAAGTGGCTAGTTTTGTTAGAATTTCTGTGACACCTAAGATGTTGACATTAATTTATCTCATCATCTACTTTCAGACCAGATGTTTCTAAAATGGAAAGCAGGTATCTGTGATCTGGCATTAGAAGTTGCTTTGTAATTTTCTCATCTCTATTAAGAGTTAAAAAGAGAGACAAGTGTGTAAAACTAGTCTTGCTCAGTACCTCTAAGGGATTTTGAGAAGGGAAGAAAGTTATTGCAGTTACTTTGACTAGAAGCTAACTTGTATTAAGCTGGACTTAACATTTAAGACTAAACTCACAAGTAGAGGAATATGCCAAAAGCCAGATAACTACAGGAAAACTCAATTTTCAGGGCCATTGTGATTGAATTTAACCTTTCTCCACATGCTCTTTGTTGGTCACTTAAGCCCTAAGGGATATACACAATACTTTATAGGCAAGCACTTTTCAAGTACCTTCTTAGATTTTTAGGTTTCTTCATAGTACAGCCCCCTCTTCATTTTAATAGTCTGATCATCTCTTTTGTTTTGAGACAGTTTCACTCTTTTTGCCCAGGCTGGAGTGCAGTGCCAAGATCTCCGCTCACCGAAACCTCTGCCTCCTGGGTTTAAGTGATTTGCGATTTCCCTGCATCAACCTCCCGAGCAGCTGAGATAACAGGCACATGCCACCAACACCCAGCTAATTTTTATATTTTTAGTAGAGACAGGGTTTCACCATGTTGGCCAGAATGGTCTTGAACTCCTGACCTTGTGATCTGCGTGCCTCGGCCTCCCAATATGCTGGAATTACAGACATGAGCCACTGAGCCTGGCCAATAGTCTGATAATCCTTAATGTTTAAATAAAGCTTGAGCATTTCTCAGCAAAAATGAGACCATTCATTCATGAAGTATTTGTATTGATTGATGCACTAATTGGACTCTCAAATGAAAGTATATTTTGTAAAGAAGGGAGAGTGTCAAATTTCTAGATGAAATTCTCATCTATCTCCTCGTTTACTGACCAGGAAACTTGTGCTTTCTTGAGAGTGTAATTGATATCATTATTTGAAGCCATGAAAGATTTAAGATTAGCTATGATTTTCCAAGAACTTTGCTTTTGGCATACCTGTGCTATCCAGAAAATCACTGCTTTTATGTATATACTGCTATCTGGAGAATATTGGCCTAAAGGGGAAGCATTTTTAACCATAAATAAATAGTTCTGGAAATAAAAATATATAACCAAAAAAATAATTTACTACTTGTTCCTTCTCTGTTTTAAATCATTGGCTTTAGTTATAGTTTTATAGGGAGTAGTATTCCCCACACTGGTGTTAATGAAGTGTTCTCTGACCATGTATTTAGGACCTGTGTTAGTGTTTTTAATTGCATCATCGCTCCAGTTTCCCATTCATTATTGTGCATTATGATGCTCAAAAATGAGCATGTATATAACTTAAAATCTGTACCTACCTGTTGATTTAGAATTTAGAGAAGTTGATAATCATAGTCTTCATTTCCAAAGTTAGTTTTAGGAACATTTCTTTGAGTGTAAACAATATGTTTCTCAAATACTGGGCCTTGGTCTATACATAAATCAATTTTGAAAATTTCTTTTTTTTAGACATCAAATAAAGTTTCCAAAATTACTGTTTCTAAAGGATTCTTGATTTGTGTTTAGGTTATCAGTACAGACAATTTGTAAAATGAATTTGAAAATGCAAAGGTTTCCCAGTTTGTTTTGAGTAGTACAGCTAATAAAGCTTTAATTTCTACAATTATCATTGATATTTTGCTGTTTGAATCTATTAAGAATATCCCTATTTTTTACAGCACTAGTATGCTGATATTGAAGGAGAAAGTGAAACTGAGCAAAAGTAAAAGTAAAACTTAGAGTGAATACATAAATCACGTATATCAACTTCAGAATATTCTTAAACATTTCATTCTTCTATTTACAATCTTTGATTTTGATACTTGGAAGTTTATTAAAATTTTAAATACCTTGATAATTAAAATATTAGGGTAGTTGAGTCTTTAGCTTACTATAATGTTTGCTTTCATTTCTGAGATAGTCTAGTTTTTGTATATCTGTTACTTGTAAGTTAATTTTAATTGAGATTCTTTTTTCTCTTTAATTTTTGAACTTTAATACATTTATTTGGCAGTTTTGCTAAAAGCAGGAAGCCATATTACTATACTTCATAACATTTATACTATATGACCAGTGCTATATAAGTCATTCTCTTCTCATTATTTATAAATACTAGGTTTGTAAAACCCCCCAACCTCAATAAAGAGAATAGAAAGAATACAAATAGGAGAGTAAACAGTTAAATGGATAGATGCTATGAGTGTTTGTAGGTCATTAGGCTCAGTTCTTGCTGAAGTAGAGATTTGTAAAATCAAAAGGCACAAAAAGTCAGTCAGCATAATTACTGGATCCAGTCAGTGATTCTCAATTAGGAAACATGCCTCTCATGGGAAGGGCATATCACAGTCTCTGACAGCTATCTCACGTGGGTATGGTTTGGAAAAAGCACCTTCAAAAAAATGTAAATATAGCTCTGTTGTATAAAATGAAAAAACGTATATAATACAACCCATAGGAAGTAAAACTCAATAGATTCTTCTTGGCTGATGAGGAATCCCTAGAGATACAATAATTTCTATTGTGTTTGGTGAGTGGGCAATAGTGAGCCCCTTAAAAGGAACCTAGCTGACTTAGGTATTTAACAAGAAGATGGAAGGTTAAGTTTATAAAGCGTGGTGTAGATTTTTTAAAAAAACCAAAGAATAGAAGCATTAAAGGATGAAAAAGCTAAAGAATGAGGAATTGCTGTAAAAGTCTAAGCAATTGCTGACCACCACTTTGACACTACAGTTGCATCTGCTTTTGACCAACTATGTTTATAGTACACAGCTTTCAACCAAAAGGCATACAGGGTCTGGCAGGGCATATTTTAGCTCCTGTATTAAAAGTTCACCCTCAGTTGTAATTTATTTAGGTTATTTTTTTCACATCAGAGGTATTTTAAATTTTGTTAAGACAGTACAAATATTTCTTAGTTATATAGGAAAGGAATAGGTGACGTTTTGAGTGATAATTGTGTCCCCCTCAACTCCATCCTTTGGTATCTTAAATAGCTGCGTTATTTTTGTTTGTGTTTTACAGTTTTTCAGACAGTGTCCTTGAGTTCAGACTCTCTCTTCCAGAGGGCAGTTTCACTCCTTCATACTTCTTTCTTGGACTCTTCATCTGAGCATGGTTTTCAGTACAGTCAAGTGACTTTGGTGAAAAATGAGATTTTCTTAAATGAGGTGAGGTACTTGGTACACACTGTGATAGTTTGGTTTTAGTTTTAAGAGAGATAAACCCATCATTTTTGGTATATATGCCTAGCACTTCTTAGCTGTCCTTTTTCAGACGAAGTGGAAGATCCTTGGAAATAGTCACTTGGAATGTAATTATTTTAGGGAATAGAAAAATAATGCATTTACATTTGGTCTTATAGCAGGAGGAATTTAAATTATACATTTTTAAAACTTAATTTGCAAGACAAAATGGCATGTTTATAGCGTTTGGTTATTCTCTCTTTACACAGTACAAAACTTTTTACCAACAAAAAAAAGCAAGTAACTATACACAGGAAGAACTTCAAGATACTTACGGGTTTCTTCTGTTTGATACTGAAGAGCAGGTAAGGGAATTAGGTTGTAGAAAATTAATGGTATCATTAGTCTTAAATATGGTAGTGCTTCAGCTCTGTAAGAGTTGTAAGATTACCAATTCATCAATGTTTTTGATACTTAGTTTGGTGACATGTAAACAATAACAATAAGAGCCAATGATGGAGATTTGATTTCTATAACTTTTGATAGTTTCTTTTTAGTTTTATCTTAAAAACATTTGTAAGCTTAGGGTGAAATTTGGATTAATACAAGTTTCTTTAGTGTCAATAATGCCCTTAAATAGAGTGAATGGATATTTTTCCATTCTGGATCATCGTTTACATAGATATTTTGTTTCCTGTGAAGATTTTTCTGGTTTAAATTACATGATTTGGGAGATTAACCATGTAACTTAATAAACTTTGGCATTCTGGCTAACTGAAATTGTTGCATTTAATATTTGAAGACTGAAAATCTGTATTGTTACCTGTACCTAAATTATGGGAGAAAGAAACAACTGTGTATAGGGTATGTCGCCAGAGATATAAATGGCCTCCTAGATACATTTTAAACAATACCAGAGATCTAAAATAATTCAAAGTCAATGCTTCAATTAGGTTAATGGTTTATAAAGAAGGAGGGCAGATTTATATAGGGGTTAGTTAGCACTAACATAAAATAAGGACTATATAGTAATACTAGAAGAGTTTAATCCCTTTTTAACTTAATCATCTAAATTCAAATAAGATGTTCCAGATTCTTACTAAAAATGACATTTGGCAGTTAGACATTTTGAAATTTCATGGTTCTAAAGCTGTAGTTGGAAAATAAGTCTTCGAATGGACTTATCTGTTACCCTGCTTAATATGGTTTTGCTGACATTTTTGTTAATAGAAATGGTAAAATTCTATGAAAAATTTGGGCCATTAATTAAAATACAGATTGTTTTGCAGATTTCTTTGTGCCATAAATACCTACAGTGAGCAGATTATTTATTTTAAAGCCTATAGATTAGGCCAGCTGTAGCTGTGGCTTATGCCTTGTAATTCCAGCATTTTGGGAGGCTGAGGCGGGAGGATCGCTTGAGCCCAGGAGTTTGAGATCAGCCTGGGCAACATAGTGAGACCCTGTCTCTATTATATTATAAAGAATAAAATTTTTAAAAAACCTTGCAGATTATAGCATTATTTCATTGCCTTTTCAAAGACTGAATCAAAGTAATATCTTATTTAAAGGCAAAATTGGTATGTCAGCGTGGACTCCGTGTTGGCAGCAGTGCTGTTACCACTCTGGGTGATCCAGCCAGAGGTAAGTCTGTAAAGAAAAAATAATCTTGTTTTTTTTTTTTTTTTTTTTTTTTTTTTTTTTTTAAAAAAAACTTCTTTTACAAGATGAAGTGAGGTTTAGTTAGTTTTATAAGATACGTATATTAAAAGCCAGTTTCATTAATGTCAAACAGTTCATAATGTTTAGAGTTCGAACTTTAAATATAACTGAGATTTGAATCTAAAACTTAACAGTATTTTTCAGTGTCAAGAGATTGGTATTGTCTTGAGAATCTCTTCGAAAATACCACAGTGGCAGTAAGAATAGAGAATAGATAGAACTGACCAAACTTGGCACCTACGGAATGTGAGGGATAAGAGAGGAAGTAATCAAATATAAGCTTTTAAACTTACACTGTAGTGATAGTTATTAATAGAAAAGTGGTACAAAAGAAGAGAAGCAGATTGGTAGAGAAGCCGACGAGTTAAAAAGAAAAATGTAATTGTCAAGAGAATGAATTAGCACTAATTGTTTTTAAGATACAGTTTCTTCATCTGTAAAAGATTAAACTACTTTATAGATTGTTGTGAGGATTAAATAAGACTGTCAAGTGTTTAGCCCAGGTTTGCACCTAGTAAGTTCTCAGTAAATGGACAGTACTACTTTGAGTTGAATTTGAGAAATAGTGAGATTTTCATAAGTGTTTCTGAAAGATAGCCTGTAGGTCATAAAAATAGTTGGGAAAGGGATCACAACTAGATTTGAGGCTGAGGTTGTAGAAGTGGGGTGTGAATTGAAGCTAAGACATTGTTAGTGGGATGGCATGGAAAGAGGAGATGGCGAAAACAGAACTTTTGGGTCATTAATGGGACCAGGGAGGGTATGGGGAGGTACAGCAAGGATAGAATGAGGAAGTGTCAAGAGCAGTCATGTAGACCCAGGAAATAGAGTTTCACAGAGAGCAGAAAGATCTCACGAAGAGGGGTATTTAGCTCAGGTGCTACGTAGACCATACAAATCAGAACTGGGAAAGATTACTGGGCTTCATGACTATAGATTCTTACCTTTCATATTTTTAAACTGCTTTATTAAGATATAATTCGGTCATAGAATTCACCCATTTAAAGTGTACAATATTTTTTAGTGTACTCCCGTAGTTGGGTAACACTCAATTTTAGACCATTTTTGTAACCCCAAAAAGAAATCTCTTGGCCATTAGCAATGACTCCCCATTCTCTACCATCTCCACTCAAGGCAACCACCAGTCTACTTTCTGCTTTTATAGATTTGCCTATTCTGGACACTTCATATAAATGGAATCATATCATATACGGTCTTTTTTAAGTAACTTCTTTTAGCATGTTTTAAAGGTATATTGTAGCGTGAACCAGTAGTACTTCATTCCTTGTTATAATTGGATAATATAGTCCTGCAGCACTTAACGATGGGGATACATTCCAAGAAATGCATTATTAGGCACTTTTTTACTCAAGTGAGCATCACAGAGTGTACTTAGACACACCTAGATGGCATAGCTGGCTACACACCTAGGCTATATGGTATAGCCTGTTGCTCCTATGCTACAAACCTGTATAGCATGTTACTGTACTGAATATTTAAGGCAGTTATAAAACAATGGTACATGTTTCTGTATCAAAACAGAAAAAGTACAGTAAATATATGGTATTACAAACTTAAGGGACCACTGTCCTTTATGCAGTCTGTTGCTGATCAGAATGTTATGTGGTACATGTTTGTATTCTGTTATGTGGCCATACCACATTTTCTTTATCCATTCATCAATTCATGAACATATGGATTGTTTCTACTTTAGGGCTACTATGAATAATGGTCCTATGAACATGCATGTACAAGTTTTTGGGTGGACATAATGTTTTCATTTGTCTTTGATACATAATGAGGAGTGAAACCACTGGGTCATATGATAACTCTATAAAACAAACTTAAGATTTACATTCAACTCATCTTCTAAGGGACAGTAAAAGTGATAAATTCATAACCCCAGTAATACTGCATAAAACTTTTTTCTTCTCCCTTATTTTTTCACCCCACCTTCATTTAATTATGAAAAATTCAAACGTAGAAAAAGTAAAGAGCATAGTATAATATACCCATCACTTAAGTTTAACAGTTAATATGCGTTATTCACTGGGTGCAGTGGCTCACGCCTATAATCCTAGCTCTTTCGTAAGCCACGGTGGGTGGATCCCTTGAGGCCAGGAGTTCGAGACCAGCCTGGACAACGTGGCTAAACCTTGTCTCTACTAAAAGTACAAAAATTAGCCAGGCATGGTGGTGTGCACCTGTAATCCCAGCTACTCAGGTGGCCAAGACATGAGAATTGCTTGAACCTGGGAGGTAGAGGTTGCAGCAAACCCAGATCACGCCACTGCACTCCAGCCTAGGCGAGAGAATGACAGACTCTCTGTCTCTAATATACATATTTTTAGAGACAGAATGTGTGTGTGTATATATACACATACATACAGAATGTATATTATATATACACATACATACAGAATGTATATTATATATACACATACATACAGATATATATGTTATATATACATATACTATAGGTATATATGTGCTCTGTATGTATAGATACTGTATAGATAGAGGATATATACACACACTCTGTATATATACACATACAGAGTGTGTGTGTATATATATGTATATATGTACACACATACACATTGCATTATTCCCTTCATTTGTTTGAATTTTTTTTCTGGAGAATTGGAAAGTAAATTACAAATAACCACTGTAGCTTACATTTCAAAAAAAAAAAGGACATTTTTCTAAATTCCTTTAATCTTATGATTTCATTGCTGATGTTTGAGAAGCCGGCTTCAGTAGAGTAATGGAAGTAGAAACTGGATCGTTCCTGACAAATAGACATTCTTCAAAAACACATATGCTGGGGTTGATAATAAAATTAACACTGCTACTTATATGTATTTGATAGTTTTTGGCTTGACTAGAACTGGATAGTTTTGGGTATACTACTACTAACGCTTTCAATGAATAATAGTTTTTAAAGCTTACTGATCTTTTAAATCTTCATGAGCACCTGTGGTGTTTGTGTCTGTGACCCAGGCCCACCCTCCCCACCTGAGTGATTTATTCTTACCTCGAACCCAAGCTTCTTACCACAAAAATCATTGCTCTTGTCCACTCTGTCACAGTTTTCTCACTCAGTGTCTCTTACATTTCAAAAGAGATGTCTCACTTGAGGAATATCCCTGAAGCCTGTCCTTTCCTCCTCATTTTTCACTGCTGCTGCCTTGTTGGAATCCTCTCCGGTCTCAACTATCACAGTAGCTTTCTAATTGGTCTTTTTGCTTTTACTTTCCTCTCTGATGAGCAGTCTACTGCTTAATCTATATTTTATACTTTTACAGGTGTATACATTTCCAAATACTCCGACTATCTTCATCCAAGACCATGGTATCATGGGAAATCTGGTTATATTGTAATTTTTAATCTAATTAAGGTAAAGTCTAAATGTGCTGTTATGTGATTTCTTTTTAAAGTTGAAGGCTATCTGCCTTTAATATTCTCTGTAGATCTTAGCTGAACATAGTCCTCACTAAATTTAGCTATCCAAATTCAGGAAAAGCAAAACTATGTTTCCTTTTCTTTAAAAAGAAAACTTTTTTACTCATTTGCTAGATTGTAAATTTTTTTTTTTAACTTCAAAAATAGTGAAAAGGTATGCAGAGAAAATTCTTACTCTCACCCGTCAGAGCTACTTTCTAAACATGAAATAACAGAAAACAAGTAGCTGCTTATAAGGTGATGTGATTACACTTAAAAAAGATGAATTTAAAAAACAGCATTCATTGTCTAATTTAAATGGTCAATATAATCTTTATTTTCTTTCTCCATTGACATCCAGATGCATAGCTTCATGTGGCACCTAGAACTGATGATGTCACAAATCCTAACATGCCCTAAATGGTACTGTTTAAGTGAATCATGCAATTAGAATTTTCAGCCAAACAGAAGGGAAACTGATTTTTTTTATGTGATTGGGCTTCTGATGACATTTCTGTGGTCTCATTTTATTGTTTTTGTTTTAGCTTTCTTACTGTCTTAAATTCTTTGGTTATCAGCCTAGCACTAACTGACCTTTAATTTAAAAAAAAAAAAAAAAAAAAAAGAAAAAGAGTGTGAACTCTTAATATTGTAAAGTTTGTTCTAGTAAACTGGTGGGAGAGTAACATTGCTTTGAAGTACAATTACTGGTTTTCCTCCCTTAATCTTCTCTTGCTCTGTGATGAGTGCTGCAGAAAGTATGGCTACCAGTGCAGATAATAAGCATTTCGGTTTTTACTTAGATTAGATTATGCCTCAGCCTTGGTTTCTTGCCACTGGCTGGAGATTACTGTTTTAGCCTCTGTCCTCTCAATCTTCATTTTATTTCACAACATCGAACCACACCTAGAACCGTAAAATGTTTGATGAGGAGATGGTAGAGGTGATTGGTTACCTATAAGTACTATTTGTATTTTTTGGCTTAGTGGTGGTTTGGCCTTTGGTGGTTCCATAAATGAAGAGGCAGGACTTAACAACAAAACATTTTCGCTTTTGAACATTTTTTAAACATTTTCGCTTTTGAACACAGCGAAAATGGTAAGAAATAATGCATTGATTCTTTTAGTTTTTTTTTTCTTGAGTAAATGTTTCATCATAATATTTATGCTTATGTGCATATTTATTGGAGTACATATTGTATATGTTAATTTTTTCCTGTAGAGTTCTTAACCCCTAAAAGGAGTTTGTATATACTTATATGCTCATTCTTTTATAACTTAATAACATTATCTTGTGAACATTTTCTTATGACATTGTATTATTCAAAACAGCTTTTAAAATCATTGGCTATTTCATCATATGGTAAACTTAGCTAGCTTGCTTTTTTTTCTTTTTCTTCTTTTTTTTTTTTTTTTTTTTTTCTTTTTTGAGAGACACGTAATTCTTGATGGAGAGAAATCCGTAATGGAAAATACTGCTGGCTATTAAGTGACCAGGGCCAGCTGCCTGCTAAGAACTTCGCTACATATTTGCTCCTTGTTAACTTACTGAGCCCTGGCATAATAGAAGTATCTCAGTCTATAATTTATAACTCATCATACTTCAGATTGGAAACTCATCTTTTGAAATTTTAGACTTTGTCATCTTTTACATTACAGTCACCAAATAGCCGTTCAATGACCATAACATAAAAGATGGTGGGCCATATAGTTTTTCTTTTTTTTTTTTAATTTTTTTTTTTTTTTTTTTTTAAATAGAGATGGGGTTTCTCCATGTTGGTCTGGCTGGTCTTGAACTCCTGACCTCAGGTGATCCGCCCACCTCAGCTTCCCAAAGTGCTGGGATTACAGGCGTGAGCCACATCACTCGGACTTATACAGTTTTTCTTTTAAGGAAATGGCTGTCTTAAATTTGGAGTGATTCATATATTTCTTTGATAATGTGATAAAAATTATGGATATTTGTCTCAGATGCCCAAATGTCCAAAATTTTTAGATATATTTTTAAGGGTTCGTGGATAATTAAAATGATTTTTGGCCTTAAGATTATTGTTTTTCTAAGAAGTATAGTTCTTAATACAGTTATTGTTTGGGGGGGACTGGACGTCTCCATCCTTGTTAGACTACTTCTAAATGAATCCTAGAGTAAAGATTATTGCTATTTGAAGGCATCTGATTAGTTTTAATATTTTCATTCTAGGGAAAAGTCAAGTTTGTGTCCGAGAATTATACAACTAACTATACTAAGCCATCTTCTGGCTATGATTGCCATGTGGCTGAAAATACTAACAAGGTTTCTAACAAGACGAGTCATTTTCGTGCCTTTGAACTGAGTCAGGTATAGTCACCTGTGAACGAATAACACCCAAGATATATTTCTAAGTCTAAGTTTAAATTTCAGGGCTGGGTGGGGTTGAGAAAAACTTGGTACATATGCAATTCCATAGTGCTACCCTGATAATACTTGTTTTTCTTCTTTCAGTATTACTTTTACGAACTTTCAGGCAACACTGTCACTGAACGACCCAGACAGATCTGTCCTTACGTAATAGTAGCTTTCCGCTATATGGAACCTAAAACTATGGCACCACCAGCTCATAAAAGCATGTAAGTAATTTTATGCATGCTTTGTTTTACTGAATTTGTTTCTTTTGCTCTTATAAAAATGTTCTTTTTTTTTTTTTTCCTACTAGACTTGAAGACAGTGAAAATGGTAAGAAATAATTCATTGATTCTTTTAGGTGTTTTTTTTTTTTTTTCTTGAGTAAATATTTTATCATAAATAATCAGTTTTCTTTCTCACCTTCATTTCTTAAGTTCTCATGTCTCCATGGAAAGGGAAATTAATTGTTCAAGACCGTATGTTATGTGATATAGCTCTTCGGTCCACTTATGGTACAGCGATTCCAACACAGCTGTAAGTATTCAATGTTATGTCCTTTACTAATGCTTGTAGTACAAGTTTTGGGTCTGCCCCCCCCCCCGCCCCCCGCCATTTCAAGGTCTTCATGGGTGGCATTGGTGTAAAATACAGCAACTCTTCTTGATTTTAGATGAAGGTACCTTTGGGTAGATGTATAGCACACAGGGTATGACATAGGCAACCTAAATTCTAATTTATTAATGGGAAATGACCTTTTGGGATAAGTTAAACTATATGATACTGGAAATTTGACCTTCCCCAAGAAATAAGTCAGATTTGTCTGACAGCAAATATAGCAGATTATAGCCACTTAATCATATTATTTTTATTAACATTTGCAGTATCTGATTTTCTAATTTTACATGATTCTCTAAGAAAAATATTAAATAGAGTAGCTGGTACATGTATTTACATTAGAAGCAATTATCATAATGAATATTTTCTCCTTGGAAACTGTGAAGAACATCTTAAGAAATCTTTTTTGTTCAGCCTGTTCCTAGTTTGTACCCAAAACTATTAAGAAATAGTCATAGTTAATTGAAATAAAAGGTGAAAACTAATGTGTTGTAAGGATTCATTTTTCTTCCTTTCTTTATTTTTAAATAGAGAAATTCCTGGCAACTTTCATTTAACTTTTTTTTTTTCCATTGGCCTTTTTAAAGAAGAAATGGGAGTGTAATAACCCACAACATAAAAATTATGTGAATAAGTAAATAGGAGAGAAGGGAAACTTCTTCTTCCTCACTATTAGAAAATCACCATAATTGGTGATTTTTTTTTTTTTCCCCACTGCCCATCAGGTGGGGGAACTCCGTTCTGCAGACATATGACCAGTCACATCAAAGGGCCAGGGTCAGTATCAACCACTGCCATGACCTCACTTGTCCTCCCAATGTGAGGCAGGACTTATCCCCATTTTACAGAAATGGAAACTGAGGGACAGAGAGGCATTGAGGAGCCAAACACCATGCCTGGTAGACAACACCGTAATAATCAAACAGTATATGCTAAAATCCGTAGTTGAAAGGAATAATATTTGCATATCTTAGCAACATTTTCCCACTACTTGCTTATTAATCACAAAGGAAAAAATGCAGACTTACCAGTGGAGTAAACTGGCAGATACCATCTTAACTAAGTGGTTAATGATAGACTTATCCTGATTAAGCAGCATTCTGTAAAATTGTATTTTTCAAAATATCCAAGTCATTTAAGTAAAGAAAGACTAAAAACCGGTTCCAGATTAAACGAGACTAAAGAGATGTGATTACTGAATGCATTGTAGCATCTTGGATTGGAAATTGTTTTCTTTTTCTGTGAAGGAACTTAGTGAGACAGTTGGCAGCATTTTAATTTGATGTAGGTTAAGTCACAGTATCATAACGTTGTGAATGTGTTGATTTTGCATATTGCTTTGGGGTTATATAAGAAAATTTCCTAGGGGCCGGGTACAGTGGCTCGTGCTGGTAATCCTAGCACTTTAGGAAGCCACGGTGGGAGGATTGCTTGAGTCCAAGAGTTTGATACTAACTTGGGCAACATGGTGAAACCACATCTCTACTAAAAATACAAAAAAATTAGCTGGGTGTGGTGGCACATGTCTGTGATCCCAGTTATTGGTGAGGCTGAGGCAGGAGAACTGCATGAACCTGGGAGGTGGAGGTTGCAATGAGCTGAGATCACCCCATTACCCTCCAGCCTGGGCAACAGAAGGAAACCTTATCTCAAAAAAAAAAAAAAAAAAAAAAAGACAATTTCCTTTTTAAAGGAATCACACGGAGAGGTATGTCGTGTAAAAGGCATCAGGTTTGCATCCTACTCCCAAAAGGTTCAGAAAAAAATACCACATATGTATAGAGAGAATGACAAAGCAAACATGATACACTGTTAATATTTGGGAAATCTGGATGAAGGGTATTAAAAATTCTTTGTACTATTTTTGCAACTTCTGTATAAATTTGGAAGCATTTTAAAATGAGTTTTTAAAAAGGAAACAGAGGGCCAGGCCCAGTGGCTCACGCCTGTAATCCCAGCACTTTGGGAGGCCGAGGTGAGCAGATTGCCTGAAGTCAGGAGTTGGAGACCAGCCTGACCAATATGATGATACGCTGTCTCTACTAAAAATACAAAAATTAGCTGGGCATGGTGGCTCATGCCTATGATCCCAGCTACTTGGGAGGCTGAGGCAGGGTAATTGCTTGAACCTCGGAGGTTGCAGTGAGCTGAGATTGCACCACTGTACTCTAGCCTGGGTGACAGAGCCAGACTCTGTCTCAAAAAAAAAGGGAAAAAGTAGTCATGAAATAACTCTTAAATAGCATAATTTTTAAAAAATTCTTAACTCCTATATACATCAATTTTTGACACATCTGAATATTTTGTCTAACTGAAAACACGTATTCAGAAAATGTTAACGTATTTGCAGACCATGATTTATGGGTCATATATTTAAAAATCTGTACTACTTAAAAGTATATATGTTATTTAACCTGGAGTTTGTCAATTTAAGGTCTTTTTGTGGTTATGTTTTTGTTTACATTTATATTAGAAAACCAAAACTTAACGAAAGTTTAGATCCACTGTTTATTATTCTGCTTGATATTGTTGTGTTGTTTTTTAGACCACAGGAACTAGATTTTAAATATGTAATGAAAGTGTCTTCCTTGAAAAAAAGACTACCAGAGGCTGCCTTTAGAAAACAGAATTACTTGGAGCAAAAAGGTCTGTTGAAATGTAATAACACACTACTTACCCTGGGCTTTGTTCTGGTTATTTTCTGCTCTCTTCCAAACATTGACACAAACACACTTCTGTCTCATTATGTGATTCTTAAAAGGGTCTTTCGTGAGAAAGTTGTAGAGTTACTAATTTCTTGAGTTCTTTGGAGGCCAACTAGAAACTAAAAGGTAGTTTCATCTAAGATGACAAAGACTAGCTTTAACATAGAAATACTGATGCAATTAAGCAAACAGATATGAAAAGCATTTGGAAACGCTGTTCCTCTCGAGGAGAACAGAGATTTTGTTGGTTTTATTTATATATGTACTTTTAAACTCAAAGAAAAACCATGAGAAGGAAATTTCTTGGTCATTTAGGTTAAGTCATGGAACACTGATGTTTATTCATGTAGTATGTATTTGTCTTGTTAATCCTATAGCAGTGTCAGTATAAATAAGAGCATTGTTTTAAAATAATTATTTTGATAACTTTTTATGAAGGAATTTTGTAACTAAGAACATTAAATGATAAAGGTTTTTGAGTAGTATTTCTGTTCTTTCATTTATGCAGCATATAAAATGAATAAATTGACTATAAGTACATAATAGTATATTAAAAATGAGATGTTTTTCTGGTTTTGTTTACAGTCTGTTTCCAAGATTTGTGCTTCAATTTGTATGAGGTGGAACTCTCCAACAGACAAGGGGAAAATATAGATAAACTAACAGAATGTATTAAAAACAAGCAATTGGTAAGAATCACTAATTTAAAATATAATTATTAAGTTTTTCTTAAATTGATATGTAAGCATTAGTTGTGCCTCAATAAAATGATTTAAATTTGCCGAAAGGCGTTTCGTGTTTAATATTTATTTGTATATTATTAATGTAATACAGTATCTGTGGGGTATATCCAAGACCCCCAGTGGGTGCCTGAAACTATGGATAGTACTGAACCCTATGTATACTGTTTTTTTCTATACATACACACTTATGATAAAGCCTAATTTATAAATTAGGCACAGTAAGAGATTAACAATAATAAAATAGAATAGTTACAACAATATGCTATGATAAAAGTGATATGAGTGTAGTCTGTCCACCTCAAAATATTTTATTGTACCATACTTGAGTACTCCTTGTGATGATCGAGGTGGGTGGTGCAGGCATTATGAAGTACCACTATTGCCCTACTGGGTGGGTAGCATCTACAGCATGGACTGGACAGAGGAATGATTCACATACTGGGCAGGATGGGGCAAGAAGCAAGAATACAAAATACTCCCTAAAGTCTGGCATGGTGGATCACACCTATAATCCCATTACTTTGGGGAGACAAGGTGGGAGGATTGCTTGAGGCTAAGAGTTTGAAACCAGCCTGAGCCAACATAGCAAGACCTTGTCTCTACCAAAATTTAAAAAAAAAAAAAAAATTTTTTTTAACTAGCCAGGGATAATTGCCAGCACCTGTAGTCCTGACTACTCAAAAGGCCGAAGTGGGAGGATAGCTTGAGCCCGGGAGTTCAAGGATGCAGTGAGCTGTTACTGTTCCACTGTACTGCAGGCTGGGTAACAGAGTGATAGCCTGTCTTTTAAAAAAGAAAAAAATAGGCCAGGCGTGTTGGCTCACACCTGTAATCCCAGCACTTTGGGAGGCCAAGGTGGGCAGATCGTGAGGTCAGGAGATCGAGACTATCTGGCCAACGTGGTGAAACCCCCTCTTTGCTAAAGTACAAAAAATTAGCCGGGCCTGGTGGCACGCACCTTCAGTACTATCCACAGTTTCAGGCATCCACTGGGGACCTTGGAACATATACCCCACAGCTACTCGGGAGACAGGAATCTCTTGAACCTGGGAGGCGGAGATTGTAGTGCAGTGAGCCGAGAACACGCCACTGCACTCCAGCCTGGTGACAGAGTAAGACTCTGTCTCAAAAGAAAAAAGAAAGAAATAGACTCTTAAATTATAGTTCCCATGAGTCAAGGAGCTTGGGAGAGTATGGAGGAGACAAATAAGTAAACCATCACATGCCATAAAACGCATAGAGGCTCCCATAGAATCTTGTTGAAACTCAGCATAGTGATTCTTTTTGAGATATTAGTTTCATAACTTAATTGTAATGTAATAATTAGAAGTCTTATTTTGTATATTCATGTGATTAAATAATATATTGATTTATATGTATAGCCTTATCACCTATCAGTTTTGAATAAAATGTTTTGTTCTATAAAATGGTATGTTTTGTTTAGGTGTTTTTTTTTTTTTTTTTTCCTCTGAAAAATCATTGTATGAATATTGGATTTTATCTTTTATGTGTATATAGATTTTTGAAATGGTGAGCAGTGGAAAAGAAAAATTGTTAAATTCATGATTTAGAACAACAGGTTTTAGACAGCTGCTGCCTGGGGACAAAACTGCCCCAGTTACTGAAAACATTGACATTTCAAGACTTTTTCTTGAGCTCAAGAGAAGTCTTTTATTGGATGGTATCTTGCAGTCTTTCTAGTTTTGGGGTTTGGGGATAATGTTCATGTGAACATGAGCTTAATATACTACTTATATAGGTTTGATTCATCTTGAGTTTATAATGGTAACATATTGGCTGCTTAGGCAGTGGCATGAAATGTCAGCTGTCTCAGTAAAAAAAAAAAATAAGGCTCTTCTGATTGATCTGTCATGTTCTTGAGCACTATTCTAACACTAATCCTTCATGTTCTGGTTATTTTATATAGCCCCAACAGGACCAACATTATTTCAGCAAGTAACTTGCAGTTTCTGATACTGGGAACAGAATTCCCCTGATTCCCATAACATTTCCAGAATTTTTTCTTTTCTTGAGGTCAGAGTTCTTTAATGAGTATGGTAGAAGGAGGAGAGAGGGATTGCAGAATATTCTTTCATTTGAATTTTTTCTTTTATATTTAAGGCAATCATCAAATGCTTAGAAGATCGAGGGTTTTTCATTTTACTTACATCATCAGCCTTACTGTCAGAACCAGGTATAGACAACTGTTTTTGGAAAAAATATTTTTTATTATGTTTACTTTTGCTTTATAAGATCAACCTAACTTTTCTTCTGATTCTCATTCTGCATAGATTTTGGAGGCAAGCAGATGGGTCTGCATGGGTTACATTTATTCCATTCACCCCGGTCAGCAGGTGAGGATACAGTGATTTCCAGCTCACTCTGTCTGTTGTATATATTGAGTCGTCATCTGACTTGACTTCTCAGTAGCACATGACGTTGTTAACCATATTTTCCTCTTAAGTGACTCTCTTATCTTAACATGACTGGTTTACCCTTCTTGACCTCCCTTGTAGGTTTATGCTCACCTCTGAGCTTCAGTCCCATACCTCCACTTGTCTACTGATGTGGCCACTGAGATATCTCAAAGGTGCCTTAATTCAGCGTGTCTAAAACTGAATTTGTCATTGAATTTCACCATCTTCTCTCCAATAAATACGGCTCAGGGTCTTAATAGGTGCTGGAGTATTTATTAGTCTGTTTCATATCAAGCCCATACATTCTTAAGGTGATGTTGATCCACCCAAAGGACCAAAACGTGGCTCTTGGTTGCAAAAAATTATTACTCATACAATGCATAAACAGATACACAGTGTATATGTGGTATTAAAATTTTGGATGGCAATATGGGGGAAAACATGGGTCAAAAAGAGCTGGGGAGGAGGATGACTAAAAAGATTGAGAATCACTAATCTAGCTTATTCCTCCTATCGGTTTCACTATCACTTTCTTATTCCCTTCACTACTCTTTGCCCAACTTAAACCCCGGTGCTTATTTATTATCTATTTAGTTTAAATTTTTATTTGTGTAATTATTTGATACTTACCCTTGTATTCTACTATCCCTAGTGCCTAGCAATGCCAGGCACCTATAAAATAATAAATATTTGCTAAACAAATAAATGACAGTTGGTCAGTCATAGCAGCTCACACTTGTAATCCCAGCACTCTGGGAGGCTGAGGCAGGTGGATTTCTTGAGCCCTGGTGGTCTGAGACCAGCCTAGGCAACATGGCAAGACTCTGTTTCTACAAAAAAAAAGTAGAGAAAAATTAGCCTCGTGTGGTGGCTTGCACCTGTGGTCCCATCTACTTGGGAGGCTCAGGTGGGAGGATTACTTGAGCCCAGGATGCAGAGGTTACAGCGAGCCAAGATTGTGTCACTGCCCTCCAGCCTGGGCAACAGAGTGAGACCCTGTCTCAAAAAAAAGAAGTCACTTTATTTTATAATTACACTGTGAATGTTTAAACATAAAACTCGATATAGTATTCATAAGGCTATAATCAATATAAAAATGTTTTTAAGCTTTGTTTAAAAAATTCAATTACTGGCTGGGCTCAAACTTCCAGAGGCAGAGGCGGGCGGATCACAAGATCAGGAGATTGAGACCATCCTGGCCAACATGGTGAAACACCCCGTCTATTAAAATACAAAAAATTAACCAGAAGTGGTGTTGCATACCTGTAGTCCCAGCTACTCGGGAGGCTGAGGCAGGGGAATTGGTTGAACCCAGGAGGCAGAGATTGCAGTGAGCCGAGATCATGCCACTGCACTCTACCCTGGCGACAGAGTGAGACTCCGTCTCAAAACAAAAAAAATTCAGTTACTTAAAGCAGAAAGCTGAGCTTTCCTAGACATCACTTCTTTGGAATAAGCAAAACATTACCCATGCTAATAACATAATTGGCAGTAGCTGTTTGCAATTTTCAAGCATTTATCATATCAGGTTTTGTGGTGGAAGTAACTGATTTAGCAATCCGTAAGATAAGTATTCTTACAACCATTTCAAAGATGAAGAAACTGAGAGTTGAATTTGTTCCGGATCTAACAGCTAACTCCAGAGCTGGCTCCTGTAAGATTTCTGATTTCTTTTTTTTCTTTTTTTTTAAGTTGCAAATGATAAAGTTTCAGGTATTTCATTAAAAGATTTTAACAAAGCAAAAGTTTAAAATTCTCACATAAATATAATATGAACTTGCTAAGTGTCTGCCTATGTTTGTATGAGGCGAAGAAGAAAAAGATTGAGTAGCCGGGCTCAGTGGCTCATGCCTGTAATCCCAGCACTTTGGGAGGCCAAGGCTGGCAGATCACTTGAGGCCAGGAGTTTTTGCCAACATGGTGAAACCCCATCTCTACTAAAAATACAAAAGTAAGCTGGGTGTGGCGGCACGTGCCTATAATTCCAGCTGCTTGGGAGGCTGAGAGACAGAATTGCTTGAACCTGGGAGGTAGAGGTGGTAGTGAGGTGAGATCACACCACTGCACATAGCCTGGGTGACAAAGCAAGACTTTTACTCCAAAAAAAAAAAAAAAGGAAAAGACCAGAGTAATAACTTTATGGCAATTTGATTTATAAAAACTTTGGGCCCGGAATGGTGGCTCATGCCTGTAATCCTAGCACTCCAGCAGGCTGAGGCAGGCAGATCACTTGAGCCAGTTGTTCAAGACCAGCCTAAGCAACATGACAAATCCCATGTCTACAAAAAATACAAAACTTTTTATTTTAATACCTAGCCACATTTTCCTTTTTACTGTTATTTGTTCTTCTTTTCCTAATACCTGCAATAGTGCTAATGTATTTAACTAGAACTACGTCTTTCATTCTGAAGTTACTTTTCTTTAAAAAGCATGGTACAATTTTCATTTTCGTTTTTATTTACTAGGCCCTAAAGGCCTTTGTTACTTGTGGCTTTACATTATTGATAACTCTGAAATATTTTAGGATTTTATTACCCAATTCATAGAGACCAGACCTTTCTCTCTTTTTTTCTCTTTTACTGTTTTCTTTATTCATCTGCAAAAAAAAAAAAAAAATTAGCACTTCAAAGCATGGGCCAAGGAGAGGAGGTGAAACAGACTAGTTTATTACTTAATTTTTAGAAATTTTTATTTCATTTAATAGAAAAACTACAAAATTCACAATTATTCCAGTGAGATTTGGGCATTATTTAGGGCATCTACTTTTTTCAGTTCAGTTGATTTGCACTAACTTCTGAAAAGAATTTGAGGTGAGTTCAATAAGGTACAGCTGCAGTAAGATAAATTTTAAAACAAAATAAGAAAAAGTAAGAAAGCAAATCTCCCAACTCTAATGGCCAGTGCTATTGCTATGATGGACCAGTAGCCCCTGAGCTCCTTGTTAGGTGAGATGGAGCTGGAGGCAGGATATAATTTACTTGTTCTAACCTAGTGATTGTTACTTGTTCTAATGTAGTGATTGCATGTCAGATTTTTTTTTTTTCTTTGTGAAATGGAGTCTTGCTTTATTGCTAGGCTGGAGTGTAATGGTGTGATCTCAGCTCACTGCAATCTCCACCTCCTGGGTTCAAGCGATTCTCTTGCCTCAGCCTCCCGAGTAGCTGGGACTACAGGCGCGCACCACGATGCCCAGCTAATTTTTTGCATTTTTAGTAGAGATGAGATTTCACCATGTTGGCCAGGATTGTCTCGATCTCTTGACCTTGTGATCTGCCCACCTTGGCCTCCCAAAGTGCTGGGATTACAGGTGTGAGCTACCGGCCATTATTCTTTTACAGTTCAGTTCAGAGAGAGAGAGTATGTGTATGATTTCAAATATATGGAGATAATATTTGTTAAATGTACCTGTAAGTCTTCTATTAATTGTCATTTAGGTTGTCATTTGTAAGACTATAACATACTTAACCATCACTTATTTTTGAAATCTATAGCATTTTTTTCCTGAATGTTTTGTTTTTAAAAAATTCAGGTGTGTAATACATGTGTGTGTATATATATATATTTTAGGGGTGAAAGATTTGAAAGTTGAAGATGACGTCTCAGTGAAGGTGATACCTATTTTACCTGCCCTTAATTGTGCCCTGCTAGAAACAAAGAAATCACTTCCTGAAGAAAGAATCCATCCAAACACATTAGTAAAGCATCACTTTCAAGAACTGTACAAGGCGGACAGAAGCCCTTCATTGGCTGTTGCTCCTCAGGAGAGAATGAAAGACCCTATATTCTTGGGGAAATTGCCCAGTGGTTTTGACTTGATTCCTCCAGCTGAAAAGTGCCCTTTAGAGTCTTTAAGTGAGTTGCACTCTTATTTTGCAGACCCTAGTGCTTACATTTTGGAAGTGTCTACTGCTTTGGACTTGTTAGCAGAGCATCCTCAGTCACCTTCTGTTTCAGATGGAATTTGTGATGCTGGATTTTCTTTAGTAATGACTCCAGACCCTGAATTTCTTGACTCAGAGGCAGAAGTAAGAAAAGAAACTGAAACAAGAAAGAATTCTGAAGAAGTGTTGAAAGCAAAGAAGAGAGTTGTGGTTCCACTGAGTCCATCGTCAAATCTGAGAGTGCAGCCTAAAAGGAAGGCCAGCATGCCACATGTGGTGCAGAGTAAAAAGATGAACTTGTGCCGCCCCTTTCCCAAAAGAACTGCTCCCAGAGCAGACAACAGCTCGGACTCTCCAACAACGCTTAAGTTAGTTAAAGGACAGTTTCCTCAGAAAAGAAAAAGAGGTAAGCACTATTTATATGGGTTATTAGAATAGTTGTGGCCTGGCGCGGTGGCTCATGCCTGTAATCCCAGCACTTTGGGAGGCCAAGGCAGGCGGACCACCTGAGGTCAGGAGCTCGAGACCAGCCTGACAAACATGGTGAAACCCTGTATCTACTAAAAATACAAAATTAGCTGGGCATGGTGGCATGTACCTGTTGTTCCAGCCATTCTGGGTGGCTGAGGCACAAGAATTGCTCGAACCCAGGAGACTGAGATTGCGCCATTCCTCTCCAGCCTGGGCGACAAGAGCAAACCTCTGTCTCATAATAATAATAATAATAATAATAATAATAATAATAATAATAATAATGGTTGTTGTGTTCGATCCCTGTTACTTTCTTGGTCCCTGTGGACTGCAGTTTCACAGCATTAGTTAGAAGATTTAGAATCGTCATCATTTCTCTCCAGGTGATTTGTGTGCCTCCTAATGCCTAACAAGCACTGATTGAGATAGCAGCTGAAAACCAAGAAACAGGAAAGACTAAGATACCTCAAAAGCCTACCCACCACCAACATGTTATGTTCTACTTGTAAAACCACTCACATGTTTATATTTCATTCTAAGAAAGATGATTGTCTAGTTTCTGTGCCATCCTCTTCACAAGTGGAAGTAGAAGAGGATCTTCTAAAATCAGGCACATCAATACCAGCAAAAGGTGATAGCTGAGAGCCCGAACACTTTTAAAGAGGAGGGAAATGCCTGGGACCTCCAAAAGTAAAATAGTCTGGGGGCAGAGTTTCTATTCCTTTATGTGTATCACAGGTTTTTACGTGAGCACCTGAATTCTTCATGTGGTTTTGATGCTCCCTGAAAATTGAGAATTAGTCTTGAGCCACTTAGTGGGAAATGTATTTTAGTGAACATAGCACAGCAAACCATATGACTTTGGCTTAAAATCATCTCAAATTGTGTTTTGCTGTATTTTCTCTAAAAGAGTAAGGAAATATATGGGTGACCCCTTTAGAGAAGAAGGCAGCGTAATATGGCTGAGGGACCAATTTACTTGTACCTGTGTCATCTCTGGCTGCCCTCATGTTCTGTTGGCAGAACTGAGCAGCTGTGACTAAAGCCACGTGGCTTTCAAAGCTGAAAGTATGTACCGTATGGCCCCTCACGGAAAACGTTTGCCAACCCAATCTGTAATATTTTGAATTTGAAAATGTTGGTGCCCAAAGAAGAAACATCTAGGATATGGTAATCCCCAGGATTCTGAGTAATTCAGGGTTTACCCTATGGAGGTTTTTATTTGTTTGTTTGGGGTTTTCTGTGTTTGTTTAGAAACAGGGTCTCTCTCTCTCTCTCTCTCTCTCTTACCCAGGCTGGAATTGAGTGACATGATGATGTCTCACTACAGTCTCAAACTCGTAGGCTCAAGTGATCTTCCTGCCTCAGCCTCTGGAGTAGCTGGGACTACAGCAGCACCCCACTAATTAAAAAAAAAATTTTTGTAGAGTTGGGGTCTCACTATGTTTCCCAGGCTAGACTACTGGCCTCAATCGATGCTCCTGCCTCAGCCTCCCAAAGTGTTGGGATTACAGGCATGAGCGACTACACTCAGCCTTGGTTTTATTCTGTGACTTCACAAATAGTGGTTTCTGTCTTATTGAGGAATGAGGCGGGGATGTGTATATTTAGGATGATAAGTGGAAAGTTATGGTGATATAAAACAGTGCACCAAACTATACAACTATCTGTAGATTCCAGGCCAACCATACTGTTCTATGTGAACCAATTTAAGGTAGTGAATCAGTTATCTGTAATTCAACATACATTGTTACTGTTTCTCAAATGTTTTTAATTATATCCACTGTAAGAAATATGTTTGATATTATATTCCAGTACCTACAAATTCATACATGACTGAAACAAAAATTTCAAAAGAAAAGATTATGTGTAAATACAGTCTGATACCTTCTATTCTGTTTCATTTAAGAAAGAATTCTGGGCCGGGTGTGGTGGCTTATGCCTGTAATCCCAACACTGTGGGAGGCTGAAGCAGGTGGATTACTTGAGGGCAGGAGTTCAAGACCAGTCTGGCCAACATGGCGAAACCCCATCTCTACTAAAAGTACAAAAATTAGCCAGGTGTGGTGGCACATGCCTGTAATTCCAGCTACTTGGGAGGCTGAGACTGAGAACCACTTGAACCTGGGAGGCAGAGGTTACAGTTAGCCAAGATCGTGCCAGTGCACACCAGCCTGGGTGACAGAGCAAGACTCCGTCTCAAAAAAAAAAAAAAAAAAAAAAGCTGGTTCTGACACACTGAATTTATTTTATAACCCACCAGTGGATTAATTGCATGCAATTAGAGAAGCATGGTATTGAGTGTTCCATGTAAACAGAACAATCCCTGCAGGATCACTTTGTTTCATTTTGCTTTTCTTTTTCTCCCAGGGCCTCGGGGTACCTGGGTATATCTTCCCTTTCTGTTTGTATAGATGTTAGAAAGTTTTCCCCTGGGTCCTGGTTGTCTAATGTTTTTCTCTTTTTTTTTTTTTTTTTTTTTTTTGCTTTCTTCCCAGAGGTGATCCAAATGCATTCTTTTTAATTTAGTCGTAACTGTTTTCCTGATTTATTTTTATGTTGCCTTTCCTCATGCTGAAGATTTTAGAAAATGTAATTAGAGTGGAATGAGAAGTCTTATTCTTAAAAAACCAATATGCTTCTTTAATACTTATTAATATAATAATTTGGTAGGGAGGAAAATAATCAGGCTCAAAATGTACGACATTAAGATATTCTGAAAACACTGTTAAAACCATTCCTTTCTCTAACCCCCAAAAGAATAAAATGAAATAGGTCTCTTTTTTTCTCCATTTCACTAACACTCATCACAGTTTCTTAAACTGTTTAATATCATCTTTAGTGTCCTTAGTGAGAAGTAGAATCTTCTCTATAATGTAATTTAAAAATATTTGCCAACATTTATATGTGTGATTATTTCATATGATATCTTTGAGGCTAAATTTTAATTCTTAAAAGATTGAAACACTTCTTATTGTGTGGTTATAAGCAGGTGTTTAGTATTTTCTTTTTCTTCACATCCATCTCCACTTTTAGCTGTTTTCATACCATGTGACAAAGCAAAACTTCTAAGAGAGATGATTTTGTGTAAGATAGTAGATGTGTTGGAAATAAAACCAGTTGCAAACTTTCCTCGGTGTTCCCATCTTTTAAAAGATTATTTTTCAGATGGTATTAAAATTTGGATGTCATCTAAATTTAATACCATCTGAAAAATAATCTTTTAAAAGATGGGAAGATATATTTGGAGAGTAAAGTAGTAACATAAAATATATGATGTAGCTCTCCAAATACGTAATATCACTCTCTATACAACCTCTTGTCTGCGGTGTGGTTGTAGTTTTAACCACATCATCTTATGGGAGCTGTGTTGCTTTTTGTTTAAACATGAGTATCTATATCCTGGGGCTGTGATCTTGCATATTCAGTCTTACCTGTCACATTAGTCGGGAAGGTTATGAAGGTTTTTTTTTTTTTTCCTTTTTGAAACAGGGTCTCACTCTTGCCCAGCCTGAAATACAGTGGTGTGGGCTCCAGTGATCCTCCCACCTCAGCCTCTCGAGTAGCTGCCACTATGGACACATGCCACACACCTTGCTAATTTTTTAATTTTTTTGTATAGACAGCGTATTGCCATGTTACTCAGGTTGGTCTCCTACTCCTGGGCTCAAGCAGTCCTCCTGTCTTGGCCTCCCAATGTGCTGGGATTACAAGTGTGAGCCACCACTCCCAGCCCAAAGTTTGTTTTTGATTAAATTGTTACAAAGTTATTACTCTGATCTATTTCTTCTTCACCTGATAGGGATATAAGCAGACACTTAGCAAGTTCGTATTATGTTTATGTGAGAATTTTTACCTTCTACTTTGTTAAAATATTTTAATTAAATACCTGAAATTTCATAGTTTATTCCCCATTACTAAAGTTGCTCCCCTCAAAAAAAACTGGAAAAAAAAAAAAAAAGGGAAAGCTATGCTAAGTATCTGGGCCCCTACCCCTTAAAAAAATGATGTCTTTTCTACATAAGGTGCCGAAGTGCTGACTGCACAGTTTGTACAGAAAGCCAAATTGGATAGAAAAAACCAAGAAGCTCCTATTTCTAAAGATGTTCCAGTGCCAACAAAGGCTAAAAGGGCAAGGAAACAAGAGAAATCTCCAGTCAAAACTGTTCCAAGGGCTAAGCCACCTGTGAAGAAATCTCCACAAAAACAGAGAGTAAATATAGTAAAAAGCAATCAGAACCCCAGAATCAGAAAGCAGCCACAACCTGGTAAGAAATACTCTTCCTATAAATTTAAACACCCTGATACAGATCTAACAGAGAGTGCAAGATAATATATTGAAATAGGGTAAGAGCAGTTGAAATGTACCAAGAATTTTTTCTATGTTTTTTAGTTCAGACATGAAAGAAAATAAACCGGTTTCCTAATGTAAATAAATTAGGAAAGTACAGAGGCTCAAACCTTCAAAAAACAGAGCCTATTTTTTACTTTGCAAAAAGCCTGAACATGAATTGTCTACAAGCATTAAAGTAAAAATGGCCTTATTTATGACTAAATGCAGAAGTAAGTAGTATCTGGCATTATTTTTCTGGACCATTTCAATTTTAAAAATAGAAGATTATAAGTTTATCTGAAGGAAATTATAAACAGATTGTCCAGAACTATCAGTAATCCAGAATCCTGTGTTTGGCTTTATTTCCTTTTTTTGAGACAAAGCCTCACTTTGTCACCCAGGCTGGAGTGCAGTGGGACCATCTCGGCTCACTGCAGCCTCAACCTCCTGGGCTCAAGGGATCCTCCCACCTTAGACCCCTCAAGTAGCTGGGACTACAGGCATGTACCACCATGCGCAGCTAATTTTTTTGCTTTTTTTTTTTTTTTTTTTTTTTTTTGAGACAGAGTTTCGCTCTTGTTGCTTAGGCTGGAGTGCAATGGCACGATCTTGGCTCATTGCAACGTCGGCCTTCCAGGTTCAGGTGATTCTCCAGCCTCAGCCTCTTGGGTAGCTAGGATTACAGGCATGAGCCACCATGCCCGGCTAATTTTTTGTATTTTTAGTAAAGATGGGGCTTCTCCATGTTGGTCAGACTGGTCTTAAACTCCCAACCTCAGGTGATCTGCCTGCCTCGGCCTCCCAAAGTGTTGGGATTACAAGTGTGAGCCACTGCGCCCAGCCTTTTTTTGTATTTTTTATAGAGATGGGGTTTTGGCATGTTGCCCAGGCTGGTCTTTAACGCTTGAGCTCAAGTGATCCGCCTGCCTCGGCCTCCGAAAGTGTTAGGCTTACAGGCATGAGCTGCCATGCCTGACCAAGAAGCCTATATTTGGTTTTAAAAGGCATTAATTTAAAAAGTAGTTTTACTTATTTAACTTTGCTTAAGTGACAAATCAACATGAACTGCTCTAGTTTTGTATTTTCAACTGCTAGACAAACCTATGAGTTTTCTGTCTGGTTCTTCTGATTCTACTTTCTCCCTTATTTATTACTAGATTTTTAAATATCTCACAGAGAGTAGGAATTCAGAGAAATAAATTGAATTGTTGGTTTGTTTTTTTTGTTTGTTTTGTTTTTTGTTTTTTTTTTTAAAGCATACCCTGAGATTAAGTTTTTTCAGGTTGTTTTTTGACTGAAGATTTTTTAAAAGCTCCTCATGTCATTCAAAAACCCATATGCTGCAATTTTGGCTTCCAAACCAAATTTGAGCTCTTCTGCTTGTCTCTCTTGGGAGTTTATGCTGTGGCTGCACCCCACCTCTCTGCATTGAGCACTCTGCTGTTGCCACCATGCTCCTTCCCCTGTGGGCCATCTGTGCCTCCCCCATGCGCATCCTCTGCCTGACGGGCTCGAAGCTAGTTTTATCCCCACAGGGAGGCATTTTCTCACATCTGACTCTTGCTAATCTCTCATTTCTTTGGGATATTTGAGAACATTATGGAATTTAATTCATACTATTTTCAAATCATTTGTTATGTCTTGGTCCAATCTTTCACATTTGTAAACATTATGAGAAACATCTTGTGTTCCTAGCAGTGTCATTTGAATTTGTTGCACTGAATTGGCTTCAGATGTTTATTGACAAATTGTTTAATGGAAAGAGGTATACAATTGGATACTGGCAGAAAAGTGAGCCCGGAAAATTTAAAGTTTTTAAAATAGGTGTTCAAAATATTTTCAAAAAATTTTGAAAAATATTTCAAAAAATTTCAAAATATTTGAACACATAGTTTAAAAACTTATTTGTATTGTAAATATCTGTATGTATTGTGTTATCACATTCCAAGTTAACATTTTTAAATGACTACTTTTAAATAATCTCTTAATTTTTTTCTTAAACACCTATGTTAATCATTTTACTTCTTACACTTTAAACATCAAAGTTTAAGAAGGCAGATGAAACAGCCAAGTTGTCCTCAGTTTGAAACTTACTGATTTAAATTAGAATCACATGATAATTTTGAAGTCAGACAATCCTTTCATTAATGAAACATGGTTTTCTGTCCTTTTTATTCACTGAACTTTCTTTTTTAATGTTGTTCCTTTGGCATTGTCGTATGTATGTCTTAAATAGATAGATATTATTGTTTGTTTTGTTTTATTGAAGACTTGTAACAAGTTAATAATTGGGTGATTTATGTGAGACTATAATATGTTTATTAAACTACCATTTTTTCTGGATTTCAGTACAGTGTCTTTTATATTAGGCCTTACTTGTAAGTAGTAGTTTGTGTAAGCGATAAGTATATAAAGGCCATAATATTAACAAAGATAGAATGAAATTAGTGTCAATAAATCAATCAGATCATAAAATTAATTTTATGTTTCCAGTATACCTGTGGGGCTAACAAGACAACTGCCCGCTTTGGGTCCTTTTCATCCACCTGTCCCCTTTGGATTTGCTGTTTTAAATAAATACTGGGCAGTGGTTGATTAGTTTTACCCTTTCCCCATGTGCGTGCATACCCTCATCTCGTTCTAATTGATGACGAAAAAAGTCTAGAGCTTTTTTCTTCTCTTTAAATGTATTACTCCTTGGCCTTGGCTGGGGGGAGGTTAATTCATTTTGGACCTGCTACTATTATAAAGAGGAACACAGTTGGCTTTTCTGTTCATCTCTCTACCTGCAGCAGGTAATCATTGCCTAGTAGAGTTGTGAAGTTGGTCCTTCATAATAACAGCGTTTGGGAAGGACTAATTAATGTCTTGAAAATACCTAGGGAAACCACCAGCAAATATAATTGTTCTGATTAAGGGCATATGGATAGATTTGATTCTCTGCATAAAGGAAAACTGTCGGTAGATTTACTCTTTCTTGGATAATGTAAAAACATTTCATTACCAAATGTTTTTGGTAATGAAAGCAAAATTTTAAAAGGTATGGAATTGATGATTCTGAATACGCTTATGACTTCTAATTTTTTATTTCTATTACATCATGTAATTAAAGATTTATATAGTTAAAATTATTTGAACTTAGATGGTTTCTCTAACAGATCACTTGTTCAGGGAAATGATTGCTGAGAATGTATGTTAGCAAACTTTAATACACACTTGAAACTTGTACATTCCTAGCCTCACTAGATTGTAAGCTCCTGAAGGGCAGGACTCTCATCCTTTTTCTTTTTGTTTTTTTCTGTTTGTACGTTTTTTGAGCTGAGCTGTGTGACTTCTGTGTAGTTCATTACATATGTTTTTGAAGAGTAATCTCTTTCTAAATTAATACACATATTCTTTAAGACTTGTCCCTCTGGTTTAGTATGTTATAAGAGATCTGAGGGTTGGAAGAGACCTTAATCTGATAGTAAATTTTTAATAAGCAATATGTGTAACATAAGTTTTTCTGGACATGTTGAGTTAGCCATTAATAATGGCAGAGAATTCTATGACAAGCAAACATAATATCTCTCTTTTTTTAATTCCTTTATACTGAAGTCAAAGGAGAAACTGTTTCAAAGCTTCAGTCAGAAATTTCAAGAGATGGTCAAGAAGATGGGATCAGCATAAATAATGTTCAACCAGAAAATACCACAGTGGCTCACAATGATCTTGCTGAGAACTCCATTGTCAACTATGACTCCCAGGCCCTAAATATGTTAGCTGATCTAGCATTAAGCTCTGCTACCTCTTCCACACAAGTATCTGAGCCTAAAAATCTTCACTGTTCCTCTGAATTGCCACAGAATGATATTTTGCTCTCTAAAGAAAATTCTTTGCGAGGTACATCTGACCATGAATATCATAGAGGAGTTAAAAGTCAAAAAGGTGGATTACTACCTAACCCATCCTCTGATAGGAAGAGTAATTCTGGGTCAGACTTAACTGTTAGCCAAAATGAAGAAAGCTTGGTTGCTTGTAGTCAGACCCCTGCTAAAGCCCAGTCAGCACTGACTGAGGAAACACTAGAATCTTCAGATGCAAGCCAGAGCTCTTCTGTTTCTGTGGAACATTCATATGCTCTGCTCCTTACAGAAGAGTTAAAGAAACATCTTCAGGAGAAAGAGACACCAAGCCCTCCCTTTCCCAAGAATGGGACAAAAAGCCCTGAAGCAGTAACCCCAGTGGGGAAAGTCATGCCATTTCGGCATCAGCCTGGCCTTTTGCTTCAGCCAAAACCTTCTGATGAGCCGGTGGTGAAGCACAAGGATCGACCGAAGTCTTCCAGTGCGAAAGAATCTTCTTGCTCTCATATAGTGTTTAACTGTGATGACTCCGTTAAGATCACTTTCAAATGTGAAACAGAATATGCATTCAGCTTAGACAGCAAATATACCAACCACCCACTGGAGAAAACTGTAGTAAGAGCATTACATGGGTGAGTGCGAGTGAAACTTGGTGAAAATGGATGAAACTTTCTGTTGAGATGAGTATAGTGAGGGGGGGACACTTGTGCCAAACTCTGGAGAAGGAGAAACAAGTGTTGTGTGTGAAACCAGCAATTTGATGATAACATCAAGCAAACATGTTTCCTGGCAAGTAAGAGTAACAGGCTGGTTTTCCCCTTGTGCTCACATGGAGAACATTTTAAAGATAACCTTAGCCTAATGAATAGCTTTCCAGTTTGCAGTGCTCCTTTGTAAGCCCCTGTGGCTTTTGAATTTCGATTTTTAGATGAGATCTTAATGTAAAATAGTGTGAGATTTAGAAATAATGGTTTACAGACTGGATTCCAGAAGAAACATTTTAAAAATCACTTGTTGCTTAGTAAATTGTTCAGATTGATAGGAATAAGCAGTTTCACATCAGATTGTTCTATAGATCTCCCTTAAGAAGGAATCAAGGCAATAATAGCAGAGTGGTGAACAGCACAGGCTTTGGATTGTAGACTAACCTGGGTTTGAACCCGGGTTTTTTCCCTTTCTTACCTCCTGTGACCCTGGGCAAGTTTCTTGCTTCTGGACAGTGCCTATCAATCTTAATTGTGTGTACTGCTCATCCGGAGATTGCATTGAACTGCAGATTCTGATGCATTCTCCTTGGGGAGAGGGCTGACATTCTGCATTTCTAACAAATTTTCAGGTGATATCAGTGGTGGATGACAGTCTGGTCAACACTTTTAAGTATGAGTTTAGTAGTAGCTCTATCTTGAGATTACGTATATTGGGACAATAGTAATAATAAATGGTAAATATCACTGTTAGCAAGAAGCATTCATTAGCTATGTGAAATGACATTCAACTTCCTATTAATGAACTGTTTCACATCTGACTAAATGGACTCTACAGCTGTCAGGCTCTCTTCCATGCACAAGTTTATATATACTCATAAGGGTCATTTCCTTAGAACTTCCTGCTTAGCTATTGCCCAACTCTGCAGCCCTGCTAACTTATCCTACTCCAGCGATCTGGCATCCTTTTGCCTGCCAGGTGGCCAGAAATGTTTTCCATCTCCCCTTACAGTTTCAGGATATTTTTCAGAACTGTAATCTGAAAATAGTATATTCTGTTGAATTGCCCAGAGAGATATTTTATCTTCAGACTGTCTCATCTATTAGAAGAGAGACACAAAAATGGAAAATAAATGAATCAGCCAGACTTAGCAAAAGCATGTTGATAAGGATTTGGGTATTGGTGAAACCATTATTCACATAAATAGTATTCTGTGTCCAGAGTGAATTTGTATGGTGTAAAAGACACATGCTAAACTAGGAGTCAGGAGATGCATGTTTAGATCATGGTTCTGCCATGCAGGTTTTGTGATTTGAAAGAAGGCAATTACATGTTCTGATTTTCAGTTCCTGTCTCTGTAAAATGAGTGGGTTAGACTGATAATTATTTGTTAAGTCAACTACATTTTTACTCATTCATGCTTTGTATCTGTAAATTTTAAAAATAAAAACATAAAAACTAAGGTTAATATTGGAGGCACTTGCTTACTATAAGGTAACTAAAATAACCACTTACATTGATTTTCATGTGTTCTTTCTGTAAACTTTTAGGCCCTGGAATACTGATTTGCCTGATAATGTGGAAGAAGTGAAGCTTTTACTTCATATGTGGGTAGCTCTGTTTTACAGCAATCAGAACAAAGTCATACGATCTTCCCGAAAGGTGGTAGAACATAGCAACCCAGCAAAATTTGTGTCTATAAATAGCACGTTAGAATCTTGTGAGCTCAGTGAAATTGAGGAGTCCCTTGGTTTGGAAAGATGTTCTGCAGATCCTCTGTTGGAGACTAACGAAATTTCCAGGTGTCATGCTGAAGTGTCCTTCCGTGATCCTAACTGCTTGCTTCCTTTCATTAAAACACCTCCTACCCGAGGCTTGGAACTCTGTGTACAAAATAAACAGAAAAAAACTTTTGCAAGAGAGTATCATCCAATTATCCAAGAAAACCAGAATTTCGTCTGTTCTTATAATAATGAGGTATGTAAAGCTGAATACTGTTCAATTTTGGCATTATTTTAAAAAAAAAAATTTTTATATGTAAAATTACATTCAAAACAAGGCATTTTTAAATTTTAGGACAGCGAATTCTCTAGGCATGTAAAGAATTATTACACCAAAAACTTAGTTTTTGTGAAGTGTCCTCAAATTGTTTTCAGGTAGAGCTTACCTGCTATCCTGATTGAAGAAAACCAGAGTAGAAAAATGTCACAGAGTCCTGGGCACAGTGTCTTACTACTGTCATCCCAGCACTTTGGGAGGCTGAGATGGGCAGATCACAAGGTCAGGAGTTCGAGACCAGCCTGGCCAACGTAGTGAAACCCTGTCTCTACTAAAAATACAAAAAAAAATTAGCTGGGTGTGGTGGTGGGCACCTGTAGTCAGAGCTACTTGGGAGGCTGAGGCAAAGAGAATTGCTTGAACCTGGGAGGTGGAAGTTGCACTGAGCCGAGATCACACCACCGCACTCCAGCCTGGGCTACAGTGCAAGTGAGACTTTGTCTCAAAAACACGGAAAAAGAAAAGAAAAAAATGTCACAGAGTCCACATGATCTGGGAACCCACTGTAATTGTGTCACTTATTAGCTTAATAATTTGGGGCAAATTACTTGTTTGCTTAGTTTTTAAAAGAGGTGACTAATACCTGTCATGTCTTATGTAGAATATTAAGGATCTAATATAGCAATAATAAATATTAGACATTTTTATAAACCTTAAAGTAACTCAAATTAATTGTATTAAAATTATTTTTAAAGAAAGATGCCAGAATAGTAAAATGCCAGACCTGTGAGAGAAGATCCATTGCAAATAACTATTTGTAAATATGGAAAATATACTTTGTTTTGTGCCATTGTTCTCAACTGATACTCAGCCAGGCCAGATAATCCAGCTTTTACCTGGAGCAAATTTAAAAGTTGTTTACAAAATTCTAAGTAAACGAGTTAACAAAATTACCAACCTTTTAAAGCTTTCAGCCCATATTTGTTCTAGAATAATTTTACTTGGGTTTGGGCAGCACCTATGCCTATCTTAAAAAAGAGTAGACAGTGTTCCTATACCTGGAGTCACTGGGGACTTTTGAAGGTCCTTGGGTGAGCCTCACAGAACCTGTGAATATCATCAAGTGATTGTCACCATCATCAGAATTAAAGACTTCTGGGGCACTATGTGCCAGATAGTCAGTGTTCTAAACCTTTCACTCACATTAACTCAGTTCATTCTCAGAATGAACAAATAAGGTAAAGACTGTTAATCTCCCCATTACATAGATGAGGAAACTAAAGTATAGAGAAGTAAAGAAATTGCCTAAAGTCGCATAGAAAAAATTGTCAAGCCAAGATTCCAGTCTAGAAAACCTAAATGTTAAGTATATATGTGCTTTTTTTCTGAAGATGGGGTTCAGCAATTCCATCCAATTCTCAAAAGAATTACATAAAATACAGTTAAGAATCACCACCTTAGAATAAGAACATATGATTTAGGGAGATTTAGATTACTACATATATACATGCTAGTTTCTTATAAAATACTTTTTGTTGTGGTAATATATAATTATCCTCAGTAGTAATTTAGCAATGATTTTGGCAAGCCTGACTGTTCAAATCAATGATTCCTAACAATATCCTTAGTATGTACTTGCATAAGTTTTTGTTTGTTTTGTTTTATTAGTTTTTTTGTCATCTTGTTGGATGCTGTGCCTGTGCTAGAAAGGCACACACTTGTGCTATTGCACTCACTCCACCAGTGGGCACACTGGAATGTGAAGAGGATTCTAGCATGATAGGTCCTAGAAACCAAGAGCATGGCGCTGCTAGTCATGTGTTTAGTTGACCAGTCTTTCTGAATTATCAGACTTTATTTTAGAAGCATTATACTTTACCTGTAGTAAAAATACATCTAATTATAAATATATCAAGATTGTTCGTATTTGCATTTCACTAAGACTACAGTCATGGTGAGATTCAGGACTGAGGCTAAATGTTACCAGCCACGTGATTGGGAGGGCCATTAAAGTTCTCAGAAGGACCCTGACTATCAAGACTTTTCTAATTCTTAAAACTCTGGTGTCTCAGCCCCACTCTGCTGACTCTGGTTTATATCTTCTTTACGACAGAGACTTTGTTTTGTTATGTTTTGTGTTGTTTTGAGGTGGAGTCTGTGTCGCCCAGGCTGGAATGCAGTGGCTTTATCTCAGCTCACTGCAACCTCCGCCTCCCAGGCTCATGTGATTCTCCTGCCTCAGCCTCCCAAGTAGCTTGGACTACAGATGTGCACCACCACACCCAGCTCATTTTTGTATTTTTAATAGAGACAGAGTTTCACCATGTTGGCCAGGTTGGTCTAGAACTCCTGACCTCAGGCAGTCCACCTGCTTCAGCCTCCCAGAATGCTGGGATTACAGGTGTGAATCACTGCCCCCAGCCAGAAATTTTTTGTTTTGTTTTGTTTTGTTTTTCTGAGACAGAGTCTTGCTCTGTCGCCCAGATGGCAGTGCAGTGGTGCAATTTTGGCTCACTGCAACCTCCGCCTCCTGAGTTCAAGTGATTCTCCTGCCTCAGCCTCCCAAGTAGCTGGGACTACAGGAACACACCACCATGCCCGGCTAAGTTTTGGTTTTTTAGTAGAGGCTATATTTCATGATGTTGGCCAGGCTGGTCTCAAATTTCTGGCCTAAAGTGATCTGTCCGCCTTGACCTCCGAAAGTGCTGAGATTACAGGTGTGAGACACCACACCCAACCTAAGACAAAAGTGTTTTTGACAAGAGATTTGGAACACAGTTCCTGACTTCCAGTATGTATGTTTCAAGACATGGCATGCAATTTGTGAACATTATGTTCACAAATGTTCCCAGCATTACAGAGGTGTGGTCACTTGTATAATCAGTTCATTTTATCCTGTCCTGGACAAGACCATGGCTCTAAATAAAACAAAAAACACCAACCTGCTGATGAGGTTCTCAGAACTGTCCTGAGATGATAGCTCTGCTAATGTTTAACCTAAATTCTGGTTGCCACTGTTTAAGTTAATCCCATTAGTTCAGTTTATGAATGCAAACCACATTGACAAATTTTCAGTTGCCCTGTAGAATAGGAGGTGTTAAAATGAGAAAGGAAGTATCTCCAGTTTTGTGCAAAGAAGATAGCTAAGGGATGAGGGGCCTTTATTTACAAGAATCAGTGTACTCTGAGTACAGCGGGTAGTAATTAATTTACTTTGTTGCCGCATGGGAAAGTTTCAGATGATGGTATACTTATGGTCTAATTGAAAACTGATGTTAAAAACATTATTCTTTGCTTTTTAAAAATTATCTTTTAGGCTGGCCAAGGTGGGTGGATCACTTGAGGTCAGGAGTTCAAGACCAGCCTGGCCAACATGATGAAACCTGTCTCTACTAAAAATACAAAAATTAGCCTGGCATGGTGGCATGCGCCTATAATCCCAGCTACTCAGGAGGCTGAGGCAGAGTCACTGGAACCCGGGAGGCAAAGGTTACAGTGAGCTGATCACTCAACTGCACTCCAGCCTTGGTGATAAAGTGAGAACCTGTCATTAAAAAAAAAAAAAAAACATCCTGGCCAACATAGTGAAACCCTGTCTCTACTAAAAAGTACAAAAATTAGCTGGGCTTGGTGGCGCATGCCTGTAATCCCAGCTACTGGGGAGGCTGAGGCAGGGGAATCACTTGAACCCGGGAAGAGGTTACAGTGAGCTGAGATTGTGCCACTGCACACCAGCCTAGCAACAGAGCAAGACTGTCTTAAAAAAAAATTCTAATCTCATTTATTAAAAACAAAATTGAGTGCTTTTTCGCTAGTGCTACATTTCTGGATTAAGTGGTGCTAATCAGCAAACAGGCTGCCTTTTAAGTGTTTTAAATTGTCAGTGGTCTAGCTATTTTTCTTCCAAAAAGCTCATTTTAAAAAAAAAAGCTTCCCAGTTAAAGTTTCGGAGCTCTTCTCTCTGTATGGTTTTAAAAAATACAAATCCCATTGGGGGATATTTTAAGCCTGCTTCAAAAGAGGGAGTTGCTTGATTTGTACCCTGTGACATTCTTATAATTTTTGTCTTTTCTGTTCTTCACATATGTAATCACTTAAAAAACATTTATGTGACTGATTTTTTTTTTTACTTTGATCATTTCAGGTAATTGGGGAAGACGCAAAACAAGAATCATCAGATAAACTGGAGACTTCTAATCTTGTGCTTTCTGCTATTGGAACTACACAAACTAATGGACCTTCTGTTTCTAGTGAAGAAGAAATTTTTCAGCCACTGGATAGCACAAGAGTTCCTTCTTACAGTGGCACTGTTACTCAAGCCACATTCACTAGGACTTATGATGGGACTGGTAGTCAGCCAGTGATGTGTCAGAGCTCTGTGTACAGCACCCTTGAAAACAAAGTGGATGTTCTTGATGCACCCATACAAACAAAAACAGATGCTTTACAGGACTGTATCCAACATAGCAGCCCCATAAACAGTGAATGTCAGCCTTCCTTGGAAAGAAAAGATGATAATATGGAGTATGTAATGATTAATCTGGAGCCAGTTACTCTCCCCTTCGAAAAAAAAGCATATGTACCAATACAGACAGAAGTTGTAAATACAGCTGATGAACCTACAACCTTTAATAATGAGTTGATTAAGCAAGTATCACCTGCTGCAAGCCTTAGACATCCTGTATCGACCTTGGATAAAACACAAACACAAGGCCGTAGGGACATTCCCTCTCTGGTAGTGGCAGGACAGAAAGGCCTTTGTACCTCCTCAGTAGGTAGAGAGACACTTGATAAAGAAATGTGTTCGTTACAGAAAGAGATGCCTCTTCCAGTCTCACTATCGTCTGATAAAGGAATGGTAATGGAGGCATTATCATTAGTTAAAAGTTCTAGTTATCCATTACCCAGTGAGGAGGTGAGATGCACTCAGGATTTCCTTTCGCAGACTCGGAGTCTCCTCGGCCTATCTTCAGAAGGACTTCTAGAACTGACACAAGTTGAAGTTGACTCATCATCACCCTTTACCTCTTTGGGAAAGCAGTGTTCACTTAACCGCATTTCATCAGGATGCTACACATCAGGTGACTCTTTGGAACTAAGGAAGAATGACAAGAATGGTCCAAACATTGAAAAGATGAATTTCAAAGCATTTGATTCAGTATTTATCAAACAAACAAGCCTGTCTGTGAATAGAGGGGTCAGCCTAGAGTTACCAGAGGAAGATTCTGACATTGACTTAGCACTAACAATATCACCACCTACAAGTCCCAGAGAAGAAATGCTAGCTGGTGAAATAGAGCAACTTCAGGAGCCCCCATTCTCAAATTTAGAACATCAGGATGTAGCTAAGGAAATAGGTAAACCAGAAGAGGTGGCTCTCACAGAAAGCAGAGAAGTGAATTCTGCTGATTACGAGTTGGTATATCCTGCAGTGTCAGAAGAACCAGTAGAAAATAAGGACAGAAAAGGGGATAATTTACAGCCAGTTACTTTAATACTTTCAAAAGAAAATTGCACCCTTGAGATTGCAGAGGAAATTAATGTGACCTCTGATTTTCCCTTTGATCCCTTAATTGAGGAAGTATCACCAGCTTCTAGTCCTGACCCTCCACTACCAGTTAAAGAGACACGACCATATCAGGCTGTGACTCCATGCATTTTAAAACTTCAAGGTACACAGTGTGAGAAGAGCAACAGAGTCTCCCAGCGTAAGTCCGAAGATTTAGGCATAACAGAAAAAGAAAATTTTTTTGTTGGTCCTACCCATCCAGTGGTACAAGATAATTTTACCCAGGTACAACAAATGCAGGTCTCTGCTGAAATCCCTCTAATAATAACTGATCATCCAGGAAGAAAAGGTAGACCAACCCTTCCTGGTAAAGTAACTGAGGAAATTGTCTCAAGTGAGCATGATAAGGATTTATCTTTCTCAGGAAAGGTGCAGTGCTGTGGTAGGGAGTTAAACCAGCCTGCCTCAGCTGCTGAATACAGAGGTGACTTCAGTCCTACTCCTGAAAAACTGGTAAAATCAGGAAATCTGTTGCAGCCAATTAGTGTAGAGAACAGAAATTTGGACCTGAAACATCTTTTCTTGGAGTCCAGTGAACCTCCATTTGGTCCTAGAAATGTTATTGAAAACAAGTCTTTGTCTGGCACATTGGTTTCCACAGCTGCACCAAGTGTTACAGTGAATGTGTCAGTAAAACAGCAGACTAGCCCTAAAAGCAGTAAGAAAAATCTCTTTAACAGTGATCTGAAAGCAGATGAAGGCATTTATCCACAGGTGAAGTCCTTGAAAGCTGCTTCAGTTGATGGAGCTTATTCTACGCAGGGATGCGTGTGCTCAGTGGTCCCAACACTTGGTTCTTCCTCAGACAGTGGTATATTAACCCATTATGTAAGACCAATAAATGCAGAGCCTGGGTTTCAGGCACAGGAAATACCAGCAGTCAGAATGGCCAGTTTGCTTAAGAATGGTGAAACTGAAGCTGAGTTACCCAAAGAAACCACAGGTCTAGTCACTGATGGCCCTCAGTCCAATGCCACATCTCTAAAAGGTGAATGCGAAACCATGCACACAGTGCCAAATGTGTCAACATGTGAAACAAAGGAGCTGTTGAATGTTGGAGTTTTCTCCCTTTGTGCTGGTCTCTACCAAAATACAGCAGACACCAGGGAAAATCTCAGTAAAGAGCCTTCGGCCTCCTTTGTTTCGGAATCTTTTGACACTTCTGTTTGTGGAGTATCCACAGAGCACGTAGAAATTGAGAACAGTGAGGAGGGGCACAAGGCTGAGGCTGGTTCTGAAATCCTAGGCAGAGATGCAGAGGTGAATGTAAATTCCGACATGCACTATGAACTGCTTTCTGGAGATTCTGATCTAGACCCGCTTGGTGATTGTAGAAATCCCAAATTCAATTTTGAGAATTCTTATACTTTAAGAGGCAGTTACACCGGGAAAAAAGAAGATGTTGCCACAGATGGCTATGAATCGTCGTCAAAAATCCACAACAACAACCAAGAGGACTGGGGCTGCTCTAGCCGGGTTCCAGGCATGGAGACAAGCCTCCCTCCCAGACACTGGACCACAGGGATAAAGAAAGAAGAGAAGTGTGTGCCACATTATGTCCAAATCCGAGATGTGCACGGGATCCTCAGGACTTACGCCAACTTCTCTGTAACAAAAGAGCTCAAAGACACCACGAGAACTTCACGCAGCCTGAGGAGGCACCCAGGTTTCACTGCAAGCTGTAGCCTGCTCAGCTCATGGACAAGCACTTGGCAGGTGGCAGACGACCTCACCCAGAACACTTTAGACCTGGAGTATCTGCGTTTTGCACATAAACTAAAACAGACCATAAAGAATGGGGATTCTCAGCATTCTGCCTCCTCCACCAATGTCTTTCCAAAGGAGTTACCTACCCAGAGCTCCATTGGTGCTTTTCCTTTGACAAAAATACCTGAGGCCCCAGTTCTGCATCCTGCACCTAGGAGCAGGAGCCCCCTTCTGATAACAGTTGTGGAGTCAGATCCCAGACCACAGGGGCAGCCCAGGAGAGGCCACACAGCCAGCAATCTGGACAGCTCTTCCTGTTGGAGAGAGAGATGTCACAATAGAGATCTTACAAATTCTCAAAGAAATCAGACTGTTTCATTCCACCTCAACAAACTGAAATATAACAGTACGTTGAAGGAATCTCGAAATATTTCACTTATTCTCAATGAGTATGCTGAATTCAACAAGGTGATGATGAATAGCAACCAAGCTGTTTTCCAAGACAAAGAGTTAAATGATGCTTCTGGAGAAGCCACTGCTCAAGAGATGTATCTGCCTTTCCCAGGACGGTCAGCCTCCTATGAAGACGTGATCACAGACTTGTGCACCAGTTTGCATGTCAAACTAAGAAGTGTTATGAAAGAGGCTTGTAAAAGTACCTTCCTGTTCTACATTGTCGAAACAGAAGACAAATCATTCTTTGTAAGAACAAAGGTAAAGTACCAGCCATGTCTTACATATTATTTTAATTGCTTTCTAATTTTAGTTTATTTTACAAATAATAAATTTAGCATGTTTGCCATCAAAAAGAAATCATGGTATGACATGGTATTTAAGTTTCCCGGCTTAGTCTGTCTGCATACTGAATGTTTTCCTGCAGGATATGCCATTCGTACTTTATTTGAAAATTAGTATTATGTTCCAGAATTAGGGCAATGACTAATTTTTTTTTTTCACAAAAAAGTTACCATTGTAGACATGGCCATACTTCAAATGTAAATACACATTACAATGTTAAAATACAGATTTTTTCAAAAAGTATTATTACCTGTGCTCCTCCAGAGTGTGTGGATAGTAATGTAGCTCTTTTTTTATTGGATATATTCTTTTTCTTTCTTTTTTTTTTTTTTTGACAGAGTCTCGCACTGTTGTCCAGGCCATGGTACCGTGGCGCAATCTAGGCTTACTGCAATCTCCACCTCCTGGGTTCAAGCAGTTCTCCTGCCTCAGCCTCCTGAGTAGCTAGGACTATAGGCGTGTGCCACCATGCGCAGCCAACTTTTTGTATTTTTAGTAGAGACGGGGTTTCACCATGTTGGTCAGGATGGTCTTGATCTTTGACCTCGTGATCTGCCTACCTCAGCCTCCCAAAGTGCTGGGATTACAGGCATGAGCCACCGCGCCGGCCTTATATTTTTCTTTTAATTTGAATGTTAGGATAGCTGATGTTATGGTGAGTACATGGAGTTACATAGTCCTTAAATTTAAATAAACCATGGTGAAATTCTGGCATGGGCGGAGCCAGAACCTGTCTTGATTCACCATTAACTTCATTGTTTTAGCCTCAGAATTTTTTTTCTTCTGTTTGGGGTATAGACAGCATTTTTTAAAACTTGTTTTTAATAATTTTAAATTTTCATAAAGTTTGCAGAAATAGTTCCCTTTACCTAGATACACCAATATTAACATTTCTGAACCATTTGTAAATGTGTTGCAGATACTTAAATGTATATTACCTGAGTACAAGGATACTCATTTTTTAACCACAGAACAATCCTATAAATCAGGAAGTTAATATAATATTAATGTGACCATCTCCACCAACCTCATTGTAGGTCCAGGATCATAGGTGTATAGAATTGTCATGTCTTCAGTCTGGAGTAGTTCTTCTGTTACTCCTTGTCTTTTATAACTTGGCAGTTTTGAAGACTGTAGGCCAGTTATTTGGTAGAGCTTCCTTCCATTTGTGTTCATGTTGTTTCTTTGTGACTTAGGCATTTTAGATGTGAATACTCATATAGATGTCATGTAGGGCTCTTCTCAATGCATTCGTTGTATCAGGAGGCACCCGATGTTGATTTATCTCCTTACTGGTATATTAACTTTTTCACTTTGTTAAGATGATTTCTGCCAGGTTTCTCCAATGTAAAGTTAATAAGTGTGTTGAACTTAATAAGTTGGGAGATACTTAAGACTGTATGAAATCCTATTCCTTATCAGACTTTTATCCACTAAATTTAACATCGGTTGATGATTCCTATCTGAATCAGTTATTACTGTGATGATTGCCAAATAGTGATACTGAAATTCCATCTGCATTTATTATTTGCATTCTCTTCTAGAGCTTTCCCTTCTTTTCCATTAATCTATTCTTTTGCTTATCTATATCACTATGGACCATGGTTCATTTTTTTTTTTACTTAAAGGGTTATCATCTATTTCTTAATTATTTTAACACTTAGAATATCCCAAACCCAGCCAGTAGGAGTCCCTTAAAGTTGGCTGCTGTGTCCTTTTGACAATTCCCCATAATTCTTTGGGCACTTCTTTACTTTGGGATGTAACATAATGTTCCAGGCTTATCTTGTATTTTCCTTGCCCCAGCCTTGAAGTCAAGCATTTCTCTAAGGAGCTGACTCTTTAGTGAAGAACAGTATGTTTTCACCACCTAGGGACTGGGTGAATGAACTCACTACCATGGGTGTCTGCTTCTAGGTCCCCTCAGCACATAGAGCCAAGAAATATACATACATACATACATATGTCTACATCTGTATTTATGTATAAAAAGCAAAAACAGAGGGGTTCACAGTCATCCCCAATTCTAGTCCAGTACTGCCAAGTTTGTGCTAGCCACTTTCTCCATGTATGGAGCTCCCTTCTCTGAGAAGGTTGACTCTGTTAAGTGATGGTAAGTGTGATGCAGGTGCCATGAGGATGCATTGAAGGCAATTGACCTTGCTGGGGAGGTGTTTCCTCAGGAAGTACTGCAGCACAAAAAGAGCATAAGGGGTCTGCATATTGCCTGCAGCACTGGGCATGCTGTATGTCGATTCCACATGCCCTGCTAGGTCTGTCTCAGACTTCACTTCCATCACTTCTGCTGATTCCTGCGCTAACTCCAGAATGCCACGTGGGAGTCCATGGGGACTGGATTACTAAGTAACATTACTTAGTAATGAGGGACATCTGTCCGTCATTGTCAGAGTATCCCTTGGGTACAGGGTCACAAGGGCATTTCTGATCTGGAATACAGAGGCCTCTGCAGAAACCATAGAGTTGCATAAAGATTTCTCAGTCTGCCCTCCTCTTCCCATGTGGAGGTATGTAGCTAGCAAACACACCACAGAGAATGGCCTCTTGGTGCTGGTGGGCTGGTCAGAGTGAGTAAGCCATGTGAGCCAGAGGCTTGGGCTTGGGCTTGGCTGGGCTGTGGGAGAGAACAGTTCATGTGGCAGTGGCAGGGCCTTAAGTCACGCTGAGCTATTTAGACTTCATCCTGAAGTCACTGAGAGTCGCTGGAAAGATTCTGTTGGGTTTTTTCCCCCTACCACTAGACTGCCAGAGATACTTTTTTTAAAAGGTCTTTTTAAAAGGTTTGTTTGTTTTTCAAGTAAAGCAGCTGGAGTAGGGAAGGATTTTTTTAAATCTGTAACTGGCTGTGAATCATTTTAGAAGATCTTTTAAGAAACATGTAGCATCATATTTGCATTTTAGAGCGATCTCTTAGCAGATGGAGAACTGATTGGAAAAATGACAGTCACTGGCCTTAACGTGAAACTCCATTGTTGCTAGAGTCACCCACATTGTTCTTCTACAAGATGGCTCCTAAATATGACTGTAAATGTTTTTTTGCAAATTTGTGGAATCTACTCTTTAGCCCAATTGTATTCTTCTTCCCCAGCCGAAGTTCTTTTTGTTCTCCAAGGTTCTTAATGAATGGTTGCCAGATTTGGTTTTGTATTTCCTCTGTTGTCTTTGCTCCAAGTTGCTTGCCATTTCAAGCAGCAACACTGTAGTTGAAAAGATATTGAATGGCAGTCACCCTGTTCAGTCTTTCTGAAGGTACCCAGCCTCCAAAAGCGATCTGGAAATCAGTTTAATTTTTTTATTGTACCTTGAATTAAGGTTAATTTTATTTGGTTAATTATATATCCTATACCCTGACATGAGACAGAGTGACTCTGAAATCAGCCAAGTTAGCATCATGGTCATGTACATGTTTGGGTGCAGTGAGCAAAATACTTGGTTTCTTTTAGCTTCCATCTTCTCAGAAAGCAACAGAGCGCAGTGGCTCACGCCTGTAATCCCAGCACTTTGGGAGACCGAGGCAGGTGGATCACCTGAGATCAGGAGTTCGAGACCAGCCCGGCCAACATAGTGAAACCCATCTCTACTAAAAATACAAAAATTAGCCGGGCATGGCAGCATGCTCTTGTGTTCCCAGGTACTGGGGAGGCTGAGGCAGGAGACTCACTTGAACTCAGGAAATGAAGATTGTAGTAAGCCAAGATTGCAGCCACTGTGCTCCAGCCTGGCTGACAGAGTGAGACTCGACAACAGAGCAGTAATCTTAGTTCTCACTTCCTTTCCAGATCAAGTAATATGATTTTCATGAAGAAGAGAGATCATAGTAATGCTTAAGTTTTATTCATAGCAGGAGTACTTTTTTTTTTTTTGAGAACAAGTCTTACTCTGTCACCCAGGCTGGAGTGCAGTGGTGCAGTCTTGGCTCACTGCAACCTTTGCCTTCTGGTTTCAAGCAATTCTCCTGCCGCAGCCTCCCGAATTGCTGGGATTACAAGCACACGCCACCACACCTGGTTAACTTTTGTATTTTTAGTAGAGATGGGGTTTCACCATGTTGGCCAGGCTGCTCTCAAACTCCATAGCGGGAGTACTTCCTAGATAATCTTGCTCGGAGTACTTCTAGATATCATGCTTGTTTTTATAGTGAATGTATTGTTTCATAATATTTTATCACATGGTCACTATTTACAACAGAAAATAACAAATGTACAAAGGTAAAAACTACTTGTCAACTGAAAAAGTGGACACATTCCAAAATAAACTTGAGTAATGTACTGTCAAGAATAAAATGCTTTTATTTTATATTTAAATTTAATTTAATAGAGGTGGAGTCTCACTATGTTGCCTAAGGTGGTCTTGAATTCCTGGCCTCAAGCAATCCTCCCACCTTGGCATCCCAAAGTGCAGGGGTTACAGGCATGAACCACCATGCCTGGCCCAAAATGTTTTTGAAAGCTTAGAAACATATTCTGGATAATCCTTTTGTCGTGGAGAATCTTGAAGCATTAATTAGTAATGGGATGTTAGGCCCACTAGGACAGATCTGTATACCCTTCTGAGTGTGTGACAGAATAGCCCAGACCACCACAGGATTTGATGGAAATACAGTCATTCAAATAATTTATTAGTCAAATAAATGAAGGCTAGAGATTTATGCTTAGATATTTCAGCAAGCTCTTTGTTAAATCTCATAAGATTTTTTTTGAAAATCAACCCTATATTTTGAATGATAAATTGAAATAGTCAAAATTTGTGTTGTTTAAAGATCCAAGGGAGCTGGGCATGGTGGCTTATGCCTGTAATCCCAGCACTTTGAGAGGCCGGGGCAGCAGATCGCTTGAGGTCAGGAGTTTGAGACCAGCCTGGCCAATATGATTGAAACCCCATCTCTACTAAAAATAACAAAAGCCAGACGTGGTGGCAGGTGCCTGGAATCCCAGCTACTCGAGAGACTGAGGGAGGTGAAGTGCTTAAACCCAGGAGGTGGAGATTGGTTGCAGTGAGCTGAGATCACACTACTGCACTCCAGCCTGAGTGACAGAGCAAGACAACGCCTCAGAAAAAAAGATCCAAGGGAAACAGATCAAAGTAACATTTCACTTTTATGAAGGAAATAAGTGATAGTCAAACAGTCTTCTGGTCATAAAAGAAATCCAGAATCCTTCAGCCAGATAGATATTCAATGTCAAGGCCGGGTGCAGTGGCTCATGCCTAGAATCCTAGCACTTTGGGAGGCTGAGGTAAGAGGACTGCTTGGGGCCAGCCTGGGCAAAATAGACCTCCATTTCTACAAAAAAAAAAAAAAGCCAGGCATGGTGGTGTACACTTTTAGTCCCTTTTTTTTTTTTTTTTTTTTTTTTAAATTGCATTTTAAGTTTTGGGATACTTGTGAAGAACATGCAAGATTGTTGCATCAGTACGCACATGGCAACGTGATTTGCTGCCTTCCTCCCCTTCACCTATATCTGGCATTTCTCCCCATGCTATCTCTCCCCAGCTCCCCACCCCCCGCTGTCCCTCCCCTGTTTCCCCCCAACAGAACCCAGTGTGTGATGCTCCCATACCTGTGTCCATGTGTTCTCATTGTTCAATACCCGCCTATGAGTGAGAACATTCGGTGTTTTATTTTCTGTTCTTGTGCCACATTTTCCCTGTCCAGTCTATCATTGATGGGCATTTGGGTTGGTTCCAGGTCTTTGCTGTTGTAAACTGTGCTGCAGTGAACATTCGTGTGCATGTGTCCTTATAGTAGAACGATTTATAAACCTTTGGATATATACCCAGTAATGGGATTGCTGGGTCAAATGGTATTTCTATTTCTAGGTCCTTGACGAATCTCCACACTGTCTTCCACAGTGGTTGAACTAATTTACACTCCCACCAACAGTGTAAAAGTGTTCCTGTTTCTCCACATCCTCTCCAGCATCTGTTGTCTCCAGATTTTTTAATGATCACCATTCTAACTGGTGTGAGATGGTATTTCAATGTAGTTTTGATTTGCATTTCTCTAATAACCAGTGATGATGAGCATTTTTTCATATGTTTGTTCGCCTCATGTATGTCTTCTTTTGTAAAGTGTCTGTTCATATCCTTCACCCACTTTTGAATGGGCTTGTTTTTTTCTTGTAAATCTGTTTTAGTTCTTTGTAAATTCTGGATATCAGCCCTTTGTCAGATGGGTAGACTGCAAAAATTTTTTCCCATTCTGTTGGTTGCCAATTCACTCTAATGACTTTCTTTTGCTGTGCAGAAGCTGTGGAGTTTGATTAGGTCCCATTTGTCTATTTTGGCTTTTGTTGCCAATGCTTTTGGTGTTTTGGTCATGAAGTCCTTGCCTACGCCTATGTCCTGAATGGTTTTGCCTAGATTTTCTTCAAGGGTTTTTATGGTTTAGGTCTTATGTTTAAGTCTTTAATCCATCTGGAGTTAATTTTAGTGTAAGGTGTCAGGAAGGGGTCCAGTTTCTGCTTTGTGCACATGGCTAGCCAGTTTTTCCAACACCATTTATTAAACAGGGAATACTTTCCCATTGCTTGTTTTTGTCAGGTTTGTCAAAGATCAGATGGTTGTAGATATGTTGTGTTGCCTCTGAGACCTCTGTTCTGTTCCATTGGTCTATATCTCTGTTTTGGTACCAGTACCATGCTGCTTTGATTACTGTAGCCTTGTAGTATAGTTTGAAGTCCGGTAGTGTGATGCCTCCTGCTTTGTTCTTTTTGCTTAGAATTGACTTGGCTATGCGGGCTTTCTTTTGGTTCCATACGAAGTTTAAGGTGGTTTTTTTCCAGTTCTGTGAAGAAGGTCATTGGTAGCTTGATGGCAATAGCGTTGAATCTGTAAATTACTTTGGGCAGTATGGCCATTTTCACAATATTGATTCTTCCTAACCATGAACATGGAATGTTTCTCCATCTGTTTGTGTCCTCACTTATTTCGTTGAGCAGTGGTTTGTAGTTCTCCTTGAAGAGTTCCTTTACGTTCCTTGTTAGTTGTATTCCTAGGTATTTTTTTCTCATTGTAGCAACTGTGAATGGCAGTTCGTTCTTGATGTGGCTCTCTTTAAGTCTGTTATTAGTGTGTAGGAATGCTTGTGATTTTTGCACATTGATTTTGTATCCTGAGACTTTGCTGAAGTTGCTTATCAGTTTCAGGAGATTTTGGGCTGCGATGATGGGGTCTTCTAGATATACAATCATGTCGTCTGCAAATAGAGACAATTTGACTTCCTCCTTTCCTGTTTGAATACCCTTTATTTCTTTTTCTTGCCTGATTGCTCTGGCTGCACTTAACAGTTCTAGCTACCTGGGAGACTGAGGTGGGAGGATTGCTTGAGCCCAGGTCAAAGCTGCAGTGACTTATATTTGTGTCACTGCACTCCAGCCTGGGTGACAGAGTGATACCATGCATGTCTCAAAAAAAAAAGAAATATCAAAATCACAAGGGAGGGTAGGGTAACAGAATTTATTTAATTATACAAACTTACCCTCCCAGTCCAGATTATTAGGGAGCCATTCTGTATGTTTATTGTACTGGGCTGCACTGTAGTGGCACCATACAATCGCATGCCGTTTAAACTGCATCACCTATCTCATTCTGAGATGTAGATCCAAGGGAATGTTGACTCTAAAATCACTCCCTATTAATGATAAATACATGGGTATTGTGGGTATTGTTTTTTTAAGCTCTAGAAATACTTTGACTAGAGGTAGCATTTTAAAAGTAAATACCTGGTATTCTCAAGGTAGCTCTTCCCTTGAAGTAGATGAAACTCATTTATTTAGATTATTCTGACATTCTAAAATAAAATTAGCCTTTGATACTTTTATTTACTTTTGAAATAATCTTCTAAATCCAGTTGTTAATAAAACCTAAGTCATTTATATATAAAAGGTGCTTATTTAGTAATAAGACAAATTGTCATTTATGGTTGCCTTGTTAGGCTATAATGCTTTCATTATTTTAATAAACTATACAAGTAGTTCTATGGAAGTCTCCTTTATTTTAATAATGGCTATTTGAAATCTTTCAGAACCTTCTGAGGAAAGGAGGCCATACAGAGATTGAACCTCAGCACTTTTGTCAGGCTTTCCACAGAGAGAATGATACACTCATCGTCATCATCAGAAATGAAGATATATCATCACATTTGCACCAGGTATGTTGGAAATATCTTTCTTACAAATGTATTCCAGGCACGTAAGTTGTTCCATAATGATCAGACTCATCACTTTTTATGTAGAAGAGAAGCCTACAGACATACTACTATTGGGCCTTTAAGTGGGAAGATAGTATACTATAGAATACTGCAGTATTACCAAAGTATTTGTAGGGCAGATAGTTAAAAAATTTCATATTAACTGAGACTTAGGTGAAAAATTGCTAAATTTTTTCACGTAAGATAAATCGGTATCACTTGATGTCTAACAGTGAAATCTTGCCTTAAAAGACATTTTGAAAAATTTCTCAATCATCATATTTACCAGTGAGTTGAAAGTAATTGCTTGTCCAACTATGGACAAAGGCTGGGTGCATAAACCTGCTGTTGTCAGCAGGCAGTCATCGGTGCTGGCACCGTCAGGGAGCTGGAGACAAATGACAGTGAGGTGAGGTGACCTGACTTGTTACTTTTCAGTCCCCACGACCTCAGATGTGTACTCTTCCTTCTTGATATATTATTGCCCCCCTTTGGGACTTTGAGACCTTCTTTTTTATGAACTAATTTTGATGAATTTGCAGCCGATGGTGATAAGCTCACTTAATATGCCTCATGCAGGGCAGAATGACCAGTCAATAATCCAGGATAAAGTATTTTCAGCTGCTCCTGAACCTTCAGTCTCTTGGATAGAAAAGCAAGGGAGTGTCTAAGAAATTGTGCCCGGTGTGACTCTTTTCAAAGGGGTCCTTTTCATGTCATGCAGATTCCTTCTTTGCTGAAGCTGAAGCATATGCCCAGTGTTGTCTTTGCTGGAGTAGACGGCCCTGGAGATGTTCTCGATCACACCTACCAAGAGCTGTTTCGTGCAGGAGGCTTTCTGGTATCAGATGACAAGATATTAGAAGCCTTAACATTAGGTTGGTCTTTATTTTCTTTTCTTGTTTCTTTGAAGTCTAGTCAAATCAACTTCTCACCTAGTGACCTAAATTACTGTTTCATCCAAAAGAAATGAGCAACTCTAAAGAATATCAGTTGCCCCCTACTGAGTGCATAATTTCTGCTGTCTGCTGTGCTGTTTTCATATAGTAATTCTCTTACAGTGGTGCTTTACCCTATTTTAACTGATAATCGTTGACTACCACACTTGCTTCTACGTTCCCTCCCTCTCAGTATGCGGCTAAGCTCCTAGTCATAAAAATTCAGAATTTTATTTAGTCCCTTTACTTGCCAAGTCAGATCAGTTCCATATTAAATTTTGTGCTTAAAATCAATCTTCTCCATTTCTGATGTCATCACCCACATCATCTTGATATCACAAAAATCTAAAAAATGACTACTAAGTCATCTTATTTAATCATCTGCTTGAAAACTGGTAATTGAGTTCTCTCAGGGCACTTTTATGTGTAAAGCCTACCTCAGCTCTGATCACATTGGAAGTGATACCACTTCTAGATCAAAACAGCATGTACCTTAACCAGAGTGACTTCTATACAAACTGGGATTTTAAATATTTGTAGGCTCACGCCTGTAATCCAACACTTTGGGAGGCTGAGGCAGGAGGATCCCTTGAGCTCAGGAGTTCAAGATCAGCCTGGGCAACATAGGCTTCGTTTCTACAAAAAATAGAAATACTAGTCAGATGTGGTGGTCTATATCTGTAGTCCCAGCTAAGGATGGAGGATTACTTGAGCCCAGGGGGTCGAGGCTGTAGTGAGCTGAGATTGTGCCACTCCAGCCTGGGTGACAGACCTGAAACAATGTCTCCCAAAAAAAATGTAGCTTCTGTATTTAGAACTTTGGCCTCCCATTTCTCTACTGCAACTGAGCCTCCTGCTTCTCTTGTGTCACACAGTTAGTACACAGAATTCCAGTTACTGGTGACCACTCCACTGTGTTCATGTCTACCCAGTTTTCTCCCACCATAGTGTGAGCAGGTGAGACTAGGTTGAGGGGCTTGTTGAGAGCGGGATGCTGCCCAGCCACAGAAGTGACAGTTGTGGTGTGCACTCAACCACGGGTCTTTGTCTATTTTTTTCTTGTTTTACAAATGACCACTGGGCTTTGCATGAACCAAAAATACCCTACCTAAAATTGTCATCTTCTCTTGCTAAGTTGATTCTGTTTTGTAGTTCAACTGAAGGAAATCATCAAAATCCTGGAAAAACTAAATGGAAATGGAAGATGGAAGTGGCTGCTTCACTATAGGGAAAGTAAAAAGCTAAAAGAAGATGAAAGGTAAGGACTTGCTCTGTGTATGGTTCTTCCTGCCCTGCTAGGGGAAAGAGAGAAACCACATGTTCCATGGCTCTGGCGTAGTGCTGCAATGGAAATTGCCTTCATCAGTAAAGGGTGTCAGGGTTGCTGGCTCTGTATTCAGTGAAGGAAGCTATGTGCTGTGACCATAACCAACAGCATGAGGCATGTACTTCTCTACACTAACAAAAGTAAGGGAGTCAAACTTAGCAGTCACGAAACGTCCATAATGTTCTATTTAAGCCCTACTACTACAAACTGAAAAAATATTTATAAGTTACCACTATTTTAAGGAGAATGGAAAAATTAAGACCATAATCCGTCCTTAATTCAATTGTACCCTAAAAGAGGAGGCTTATAAATAGCCAAATTTCCCTAAATCTAAAGCTTTAATTTGTAAAAGAAAAAAAAATGTTTGATTTCTTGGCTGAAGAGAGCTGGGGTTGAGAGGTTCCTCCACATTCTCACAGGCAGGACCAATTGGAAAAACAGACCTGACAAGCCCTTGTGAAATGAGGATTTCAAGCACTGATAGGTGCTTTACATCTGTTACTTCACTCAGACTTCAGCCCTAGGAGGTGGATAGCACGTCCTCACTTTCATGATGCAGAATTGAAGCACAGAGTGGGTAACAGACATGACCAAGTCAAACAAGTAGTAAGTTTTCAAGGTGGGTTTCAGTCCCAGAATGACAACCACTGCTAGCTGCATATGACCTATAAGGAAAGAAGCTCCTACGCACAGAATTTCGGAAAGGTTTTCTCTTGGAAGTAGAACTAACAAAAGAGAGAAAGAGCACAGGTTTCCTAGGCAGGAAAGGAGGGTGCAAAGGCTTCAGCAGGTCAAGGGTATGACCAGTTCACAGAGGACCTCAGTAACTAGCACTGTAGGGGAAAATGTCAACTTCTGTAGTAAGTAGAGAAGCACATTTAAGGCTCTGATGTACCACAGCACACCTATAAAATTAATAAGCATAAATTAATCTAGCACCTCCAGGGCTTTGGGTGAAGGCATATGTCACTTAAGGATGGGGATACAGCTTGAGAAATGTCATCAGGCAATTTTGTCTATGTGCAGACAGAGCGTACTTAACACAAACTTACATGGTAGAACCTACTCCTAGGCTGCAAACCTGTACGTCCAAATACTGTAGGCAGATTTAATGCAATGGTAAGTATTTGTATGTCTAAACACAGAAAAGGTACAGTAAAAACACAGTATTATAATTTTATGAGACCACCATCTCATATGTGGCCCGTCATTGAAACATCATGATGTAGTGCGTGACCGTACTCACTGCTGTTGGCACTGTAATATGCTCTTGAAATTATGCCACTCTGGCATTATCATTATGTATTAATGAAAACTCTCATATCCTTTGACCTTTTGTGGAATTTACCCAGAATTCTAGGTGGTCATCAGTAATAGAAAAAACCACCTCACTTCCATCTTTAGGAGGGAGATATGTGGACTACAGTCAAATATTGTAAAAAGTTTATACAAAATAGTGTCACCCAAACTTTACACAACAAATAGAAACATATAAAAAGTTTCTATTCATATAAATAAGGATAGCATGAAAGTTGGTATCACATAATTATGTTCAGTATGTCAATCATATTAAAAATGTATATAGGAAAAAGTAAAAGGAAATTCATTCATCATGATGGTAAGAGTGATTATTACTAGGGTTATGGGAATGGGTGTGATTTGAGTTTTCTCCAACAAGCGTAAGAATGTAAGTGATGAAGACTAGGGAGATGGAGTCAAGAGCAGAGACAGATGCTAAATTTTTAAACGTACCGAGTTAACACATTCTCCTAGTGATAGAGTTTTCAGGGAGGCAAGAAACCAAGACAATTCTGACTACTACCTAATTTTAATGAAGTTGGCGATTATCTGTCCACAAGGCATGAGGAAACATAGTTGCATTGTACACATCACAATAAGGCCCACTAGAAATTCATGAAAGGCTTGCCAAGCCACATGGCTTGACTGGTCATAGGTAGATGCCTGATGTTCCTCTTAGAATGAGGTCCATGTTTAAAATCCACATTTACAAAAGGAGTAGGTACAGTTGTTTGTTTTGAGACAACCAAAGTGTGTCATGAAAAAACATCAGGCTGGGTGCAGTGCTCAAGCCTATAATCGCAACACTTTGGGAGGCTAAGGCAGGCGGATCATGAGGTCAGGAGTTCGAGACCAAACTGGCCAATGTGGTGAAACTCCGTCTCTACTAAAAATACAAAAATTATCCGGGCATGGTAGCACGTGGCTGTAGTCCCAGCTACTTGGGCAGCTGAGGCAGAAGAATCATTTAAGCCCCAGAGACGGAGGTTGCAGCAAGCCAAGATCATGCCACTGACTCCAGCCTGGGCAACAGAACAAGATTCCATCTTTAAAAGAGGAAAAAAGAAAACAAAAGGAAAAGACCAACGAGAAAGGCAGAGGAGATCAAGTTTGAATGGTTAAACCGAAGGCAAGAAAAAGTCTTAAGAATAAAACAACTGCCGGGCGCAGTGGCTCAGGCCTGTAATCCCAGCACTTTGGGAGGCCGAGGCGGGTGGATCACAAGGTCAAGAGATCGAGACCATCCTGGTCAACATGGTGAAACCCCGTCTCTACTAAAAAATTAGCTGGGCATGGTGGCGCGTGCCTGTAATCCCAGCTACTCAGGAGGTTGAGGCAGGAGAATTGCCTGAACCCAGGAGGCGGAGGCTGCGGTGAGCCGAGACCACGCCATTGCACTCCAGCCTGGGTAACAAGAGCGAAACTCCATCTCAAAAAAAAAAAGAATAAAACAACTGAAAATTAACATTTTAACATTCCTGTATATCTTTCAGAGTGGATTCCACTGCACATAAAAAGAACATAATATTGAAGTCATTTCAGAGTGCAAATATCATTGAATTGCTTCATTATCACCACTGTGACTCTCGATCATCAACAAAAGCGGAAGTTCTGAAATGTTTGCTAAACCTGCAAATTCAGCATATCAATGCCAGGTTTGCTGTCTTCCTAACAGGTAATTCACAGGCTCATTTTACTCAGCTAATGCCAAAATTGGTCAGCTCTAGGGATGTCCATTTAGATACCTGATACTATTCATCAGATATCTAAGTGGCTTGGCTTCCCATGGATACCAGTCACTCAACTCTGATGCTGAAGCCCTTATATAAAATGTAGTATTTTGCAGATAACTACACAGTCCTCCTATGTATGTAAATCAGCTCTAGATTACTTATAATACTCAATACAGTATAGTTGTACCATATTGGTTTTTTTTTAAGTTAATAGCAATGGCTCATGCCTGTAATCCCAGCCCTTTGGGAGGCCAAGGTGGGCAGATCACTTGATGTCAGCATGATGAAACCCCATCTCTACTAAAATACAAAAATTAGCCAGGCATGGTGGTTCATGCCTGTAGTCCCAGCTACTTGGGAGGCTGAGGCAAGAGAATGGCTCGAACCCCAGAGGCAGAGGTTGCTTTTAAAAAATTTATGGGGCAGCCAGGCATGGTGGCTCATGTCTGTAATACTAGCACTTTGGGAGACTGAGGCAGGTGGATCACTGATCCGAGGAATTCAAGGCTAGCCTGGGCAACTTAGCAAGCCCCCATCTCTACAAAAAATTTAAAAATTAGCAAGTGTGGTGACGTGTGCCTATAGTCCCAGCTACTCAGGGGGTTAAGGCAAAAGGATTGCTTGAGCCTGGGCGGTAAAGGTGGAGGCCGCAGTGAGCCGTCATCGCATCACTGCACTCTAGCCTGGGTGACAGAACAACCCTGTTTCAAAAAATTAAAAATTTACATAAAGAACCACAGTCATTTTTGAGGGATTTTTTTTTTTTTTCAGTACTTTCCCTACCACCCCCGATGGAGGCATCTATTCACAAAGTTTCAAATTTTTTCTTAGCTTGGAATCCAACACCTTTTCTCCCCCTACCCCCACAGTAGGGAGTTCCACAGATCCTTTTTTTTAAAAAAAAAAAAAAAAGCTATGTACAAGTACATTAATTATATTAACCAATTTTTTTCGTTTTTTTTTTTTTTTTTTTTTTTTTTTTTTTTAACAGACAAGCCTACTATCCCCAGAGAAATCTTTGAAAATAGTGGAATCCTTGTTACAGATGTAAATAACTTTATAGAAAATATACAAAAAGTAGCAGCTCCATTTAGGAGTAGTTATTGGTAAGAACACTTTTTATGTAACTTTCACATGTGAGTTGGAGTTGTTGATGGCAAATACTGACATTTGTGTCTAAGGGAAACAGTTGGGAAACTTTAAATTTCACGCTATAAAGTATTTAGTGGTGGAATTGCTGTTTGGCATGAATAGGAATTCCTGAATTATCACAAAGTAACCAACCTACTTAAAATCATCCATTTTATCTAAATGATGCGCATTTTCACTTACTGTTAAGTTGGATTGCCATAACATAACCGTAGAATACATAGGAGTTTCCCCCACTAGAGAGAGCATCTGGCTTATAAAATATTTCTTGGTCATATTATTTTAAGAAGTTCTTACCAATTTTGTGTGTCTTCAGGTGACTCAACTACAGCCTACCTGGATATGGATGATGCCAACAAAAAATTACCATTTTCCTTTTCCTTTGGAAAACTTGTGAAGACACATGTGAACAGTCTTATATTTGAAAAATCAGTGTTCTACAACTTGGAAAGCTTTCCTTTCATTTTTTTATATTTTGCTGAAATATGTGACGTCACAGTGGCACTGTCATTGTCTGTTAGCTTTGGGTTGCAGTGCTAGAAATTCTTTTAAATTATTTTCATTTTAAACAAGATGCCTTCTAAGCTATTGAGCTTAATATTAAAAATACAAATTTTACAACATTTACTTAGTTGGAGCAAAAATAAGTCTATTTTAACAAATAGTTTTGTTTTTGCATGCTAATGTCAGAAAGGCATATGACGCACATTATGGTCTTAACACCCTTATAAAAACTATCTATCTTAAATGGTTTTATTTGCTATTATACAAACAACACTACATAAACTTAAGACATTTTTTCCTAAATGGTACAAATTTATAAACTATCAATTTTCACTTACGGTTTTTGTAAATACTACACTACAAAAATCAGCTTTGAGAAAGAATCATTTATTTATGATATTGAAATTTCTACAGTAAAAACTCAAAACCAAGCAAAAAAAAAAACATTTGTAAGATACATGTTATGTATTTGGAGCAAAGGGTTTTGTAACTAATTTGTTTCATTTTTTAAATAAAGACAACTAAAAATCTCTTTCCGCAATGATTTTTTAACAAATTGAGCTCATCTGGAGAGGAAACCACTACTTCTGTCTTTTGGGCATGGCCTGTTCTGGTTCTGGTGTTTTCCCTCCCAAGGCGAAGTACACTGAGCAAGTTAATTGGCAATTTCACGTGGCCTTTACAGAGAAACTTCTTTCAGATGTCATTAAGTTGGTTTTTATTATTCCTACCTAAATAAAAGAGCTTTATTGGAGTTTTAATTGTTAATAGAACCCTAATTTTATTTTTTCCCCAAGGACAAGAATCTAGTAAGGGGACTTTTAACTATCCAGTACAGTGAATTAAGACAAGTAAGCGGTTACACTTTCCAACACCTACCTTCCTGAATACTCACCTTTCAAATTGGGCCTAATAATGCCCACCTCCCCTTGCTGAAAAGCCTTCCAGCACCCACAAGGCTCTTTCTCAGTTACCACGCTGCCTTTTCTGTAACTGTACTAACACTCAACCAAACCGTATCATGTGTTCCCCCAAACTGAGTTCTCCCACTAACTATCTTTGGCTCCACTGGCCTGGCACACAGGGTATTCAGTAAATACGTTAAATGAATAAGATTTTTTTTTCATTTCACTTATTACTAACCCAGCTTGGGCCTTTGCCTGCGTGGAAAGAGGAGAGAAAGGCTTGCTGGAACGTTAGATAATTTGATCATACAGATGAAGCAGTGGACACTGCTTTATCTCAACCATGGACACTCAATGACATCTGGAGACATTTTCAGTTGTCGTTCCAGGATGGTCCTGTTGGCATCTAGCGTGTGGAAGCCAGGGATGCTGCGACAATCAACCCGACCCTACAGTGCACAGACTGGCCCCTACAACAGAATGATCCACCCCGAAACGGCTGTGGGAAGTTGAGAAGCTATAAGATAATCACTGTGGCAATCTGAGTAACAATCTAAATCACCACCCTAGTTCCTCTAACACATCATCTACCTTAGTCTGTCTCCACATAAGTCAGTCTTTATCTGTGGTAAATAACAACATCTGCGGTGAGGCTCATCACTGTCCAGGGAAAAGGCCGTATATGTAAACACTTTATCATTTCAGTTATAGGAAAACAAAGTACCTATTCTACCTGACAATTCACTTACTCCCTTACAACTGCTGCTATAAGCAAAATCAAACACTGTAACCTGTATTTTTGTGCAGAAAAATGTTTTTCCTAAACTGAGATTATCAGTCTAGTAATTGCACTGTGTCATGAATAAAACTTGAGGTCTACTCACAGGGACACCAGACGACAGGACCGGCTGTAATCCATCCAGATCAGGAGACGCCCACGCTCTCCGCTGCTCAACACCTGACTGACATTGACTCCAGTGCTACTGAAGGAAGCATGGCAGCTGTGACCCTGGCAATCAGGACACATACAGGGCAGTAGTTTCCAGAATTTGGCTTTATTTTGCAGTACAGAAATCATTTGGAGCCATTTTGAGACAGAAGTAGAGGCTCTGTCAATACTGCATTGCAGCTTGGTCCACTGAAGAAGCCACGCCTGAGACAAAAGATGCTCTCTACACTTTACCCGCTTTATGTTCGCTTCCTCTCCCCTTTTCCCTCATCAACTTTATTAGATTAAAACACCACATACGGGCTTTCTCCACATGACTCCCTGTGTCTGGAGTTTGGTTAGAATGTTATGCCCACATAAACCAAATTTGTGGCTATGCTATTTGGACCCTGCCATAACGCTTGACATAATACAAAATATAAAGTCATAGGGAAAACTGGATGCCGTCCCACACCATGGAATATTCAATTTAGAATCTCCTGAATGTCAAGAGGACAGATGGCACACAACCTGTATGGATCCAGCTCTTGAGCAGAAGCACATAACTGTAAAGGCTACACTGATTAAAGATACAAATACTGTCTCAGTATCAGTACCCCAATGTTTACAAACTGCTGTATTGGTATCCCAATGTTTAAAACTGATCCTCCACTAGGAAAAAAAAAGCCAGTTTGCTTAAAGTGAACAGAATATGAGAACTGCCAATTCTGAATAGCCACTCCATGAAAACAAGTTAATACATAATATTAGAAAGATGAAGGGAGGAATATTTACTGGCACAGCGCTCTTCATTCTCTCCATTTTGATTACAAAAGCAGGCCTTACAATACTGATTTCACATCATATGCATTATTTGCCACATTGTAAATTTGTCCTAATTAGATAATAACATGTACTGCTGTTAGTCTTCCCCATAGATGTCGTTTTTCTTGCGCTTCATTTCCTCAAAGTCAAACTCTGATCCTGTCATCCTCTTATAGATGTTTTTAATGTCATCACATGTTGTCTCGAAATGAGTGGTAGCATCGTATGTGCGGGAAATAAAGATCTGAAAACAAAAAATTACAAAGACTTAAGACTATGGAGGGATACCTTCCAGTGAACCTGCCCGTATCCTCTCACACCTCCATACTCACCTGGCTTTCTGTTCCCAAGTCTTTCGGTACCAGGAGGTCACTGATGCTAATAAATCTGGAAGGAGAGAGAATTGAGTCAGGTGAGCTGGTTCCCCACCTAACCCTGGCTCTGCCTGAAATTCTGAGGTACAGATGACCCACAGAGCAGCCAACAGCTACCTGCCTTGCCCTCACATTCCTCCCACCATGGAACCACAATGAAAGGCCTCAGTTTGCATCCTGGCAGATAGAAAAGAACACAACTCACTTCTGTTCAATTGGTTCCAAGAGCTCCAAAGCTGGTCTGATTTCCTTCTCGGGCTCCTTGGTTTCCACAGTGGTACTAACTATGGCGATGTACTTCCCTTGTGCCGCCACATTGTGCGCAGAGGAGATCATGCAGACATAGATATCTAGAAACAAACACCACCAACTCACTGCCTCAAGTGTGTCCATCTGGGACCCACCCAGCACACTCAGGTGTCAACCATATATGGATGTGAATGACAATGACTTAATAGGCAAGATCTTCTACACTTAAAGTTCTGAATGATCACAGAGTTGTAAAATACACAAATAGTTAACAATATGCATTTCTTTTAACTTACTAGAGATTAAGAATTTATGTGGTAGTGAACTGCCAAACTTTGGAATGAGATCTCCTAACAGCTCTGTCATACCTAACTGAAAAAGCTGCCAAACCATATTAACTATTCTGGGATTTTCTTCCATTCTGGACCATTTGGAAAGGTTCTGAATGGCTAAGAAAGGATGTATTTAGTACTGATGTCGTCTTTTACTTACTAAAGTAATGTAAAATTGCAGAATCCACATAAACCACTTCTGAGTTGGCATTAGAATTCTCAATTAGACTTGGTCTGTATACTACTCAGCCAAGTAACTGTAGTGTCCAGTCTAGAAAATCATTTGTATAGGAGAGCATTTAAGGACAAAAAAATCTATTACGGGACCTCCTTTATTCTTTTTACACTTGCAAGGACCCAGGAAATGCTTGGGAACCTTTGGAAGATTAAGTCCAGTCCCTTTGTTCTAGAGATAATCTTTCGTGCTTGGGGGTGGGGTGGGGTGTGTGTGTGTGTGTGGTTTTTGAACAGTCTGACTGTCACCGTGTGTGTGTGTGTGTGTGTGTGTGTGGTTTTTGAACAGTCTGACTCTGTCACCCAGGCTGGAGGCAGGCGCAATCACAACTTACAATAATCTCAAGTTCCTGGGCTCAAATGATCCTCCCACCTCAGCCTCCCGAGTAGCTAGGACTACAGGCATGTTAAGCCATTCCTACCCTAATTATATATATATATATATATATATATATATATATATATATATTTTTTTTTTTTGGTAGAGATGAGCTCTCCCTATGTTTCCCAGGCTGATATTGAAACCCTGGCCTCAAGCAGTCCTCCTGCCTTGGCCTCCCATGATTTCTTATGTGGGAAAAAAATAATAATATAGCTCTTACCTGTCTCATAAAACCAGATTAAGCTGAAGTTTAGATAAATAAAGATTTGGTTGGGGCTTCTAGTTGAAAGGAAAATGGAAACATCCAAGGGTTACAAACAACTGGCTAAGTAAATTAGGACTTGCAATTTTAGACCCGTGTCCTGAAAGGTGGACACTGCTGGAATCAAATGTAAGTACTAAGTTCACAAATAAGGAGACAGAAGCAGCTGTATCATTAGCTCAAGAATATACGGGGGTCAGTTAACTATTAAGCATAAACCTCTATAGGCACCTACTGTTGGTCAGAGCTGGGAGCCTCAGGTTTCACCTAGCCCAGTCTGTTCATTCTACAGGTGATGGACACAAGTCTAGGGCTGGCTCTGAGTCGAACCTGTCACTGTTAATACAATGCTGCAGAACCGGGAAGCGTTACAAGGATGACATTTTCCCCCTCATATGTAAACCAAAGTCTGTTCACTAACAGAGCACACACAATTAGGAATTTGGAATAAAACACAAAGCAAATAATAGCTTAAAAAATTCTACGAACATCTGCGGGTCTCCAAACCTCACCTGACTTTCGATTGACTTGGTTCTGCGGAATAATGATCTGGCAGGAGTTGGCATCATTGGTGTTCTTGATGGGGTGGCTGAGGATGCAAATGACTCTGATCACCTGGCCCACTTTTTCTACTCGATCTTTTACATAGCTGGGGTCACAGATGAGCTGCTTACAGCGAGCAATCTGTAACAAAGCATTTAAGAAGACACTGAGGCTGACATAGATATATGGAAACACATCCCACGTTCATGGTTTTGAAGATTTAGTATTGTTAAGATATCAAAAGCCATCCTATGGTTCATACTGGTTCCCAAGGGATTGCATTCTGGAACAACCAAAGAAATCTTAAAAGAACAGCAGTAAAGCTGGAGGACTCACTCACTAAAAAGCTACAGGGATCAATTCAGTGTACCGGCATAATGACAAACATGGACCAATGAAACAGAAAAAGCCCAGAAAGAAACCCTCGCTTCCACAGTACAATGATTTTTGACAAAGTTGTGAAGACTATTCAATGACAGAAAAACAGTCATTTCAACAAATCGTTCTAGGGAAACTATCCACATACAAAAGAATTAAGTTGGACCCCTACCTAACATCACCCACAAAAACTAACTCAAAACGGAAGAAAGACCTAAATGTAATATCTAAAACTATAAAACTCTTACAACAGTGCAAAACTTTCATGACACTGGAGTTGGCGGTGATACCTTAGATCTAAAACCAAAGACACAGGCAACAAAAGAAAAACAAATTTCATGAAAACAGGATTTCATGAAAATTTAAAAATCTTGTACATAGGCATTAGGGCATGTGCCTGTAATCCCAGCTACTTGGGAGCCTGAGGCAGGAGAACTGCTTTAGTCCAAGAGTTTAAGTTCAGTTTAGGAACACAGCAAGACACCATCTCTTTAAAAAAAAATTGTGCATCAGAAGACACTAATCAAGAATTCAGGCAACTCATAGAATGAGAAAAAATATCTGCAAATTATATATCTCATAAGGGATATATCACAGTGTATCAAGAAATCCCAAAACACAACAACAAAAAACCCGGATTCAAAAATGATCAAAGGGCCAGGTGCAGTGGCTCACGCCAGTAATCCCAGCACTTTGATAGGCCAAGGTGAGCAGATCACCTAGGTCAGAAGTTCAAGACCAGCCTGACCAACATGGAGAAACCCTGCCTCTACTAAAAATACAAAAATTAGGCCGGGCGCGGTGGCTCAAGCCTGTAATCCCAGCACTTTGGGAGGCCGAGGCGGGTGGATCACGAGGTCAAGAGATCGAGACCATCCTGGTCAACATGGTGAAACCCCGTCTCTACTAAAAATACAAAAAATTAGCTGGGCATGGTGGTGCGTGCCTGTAATCCCAGCTACTTAGGAGGCTGAGGCAGGAGAATTGCCTGAACCCAGGAGGCGGAGGTTGCGGTGAGCCGAGATCGCGCCATTGCACTCCAGCCTGGGTAACATGAGTGAAACGCCGTCTCAAAAAAAAAAAGAAAAAAAAAAAAAACCATAAAAATACAAAAATTAGCCAGGTGAGGTGGTGGGCGCCTACTTGGGAGACTGAGACAGGACCCAGGAGGTGGAGGTTGCAGTGAGCCACGATCACACCACTGCACCCCAGCCTGGGCAACAAGAGCAAAACTCTGTTTCCAAAAAAAAAAAAAAAAAAAAAGGTGGTAAATTTGATGTGTACTTTATTACAATAAAAATTGGAGGGAAAAAGACTAACATTCAGTGTCTGCAATGTTTTCAATAGTGTATTAATGTAATTTTTACCTTGAATATAATCTGTTATCTTCATAATCTAATATAGAAAGTTGAGGTAACTATTGAAGTGTGACTGTTAAAACTAGCTTTGCCAATAATCCCTACATATTTTCCCCTTGAACAGATACATGAACTGTAAATCCTGTTAAAATACTAGGAAAACTGTGTTGCACAGTATTCAGAAGTACAAGTTTTAGAATTGAGCAGCTGAGGGTTCAAATCCTGGCTCTAACTAACCTCAAAGGATTGTTGTTAGGACTAAAATTCTCCCATGTCCAACCTCTTGAATGCAAGGACATTTCTGCTTATTTGTGGTGGCAGATATCATGAAAATTATGCATGGACCCTTTTTCCAGCTATCGTTAGTGTTAGCATATTTTATGTCTGATCCAAGACAATTCTCCTTCCAATGTGGCCCCCGGGGAAGCCAAAAGGACACTAGTGAACTAAATGAAATGGTGTAAAAAAGTCTGTCATTATATGTGCGTGTCCTGACAAAAAGTAAGTGCTCAATAAATGTATTCTAAATAGACCAAAATCCTTACCATCTTAAGGCTATGATTTCTAAGAAAACCATTAATTGCAAAATAAATTGTATTAAAGCCTTTTCATATCAAAGCCCCGAAGCTTCAGAAAGACAAAGAATGAAACAAAATATAGAATAAAAATAACTTTAAGAAGTCAGATTAAAACATTTATCCCTGGCCGGGCACAGTGGCTCGTGCCTGTAATATCAGCACTTTGGGAGGCCGAGGCAGGTGGATCATGAGGTCAAGAGATCGAGACCATCCTGCCCAACATGGTGAAACCCCATCTCTACTAAAAATACAAAAATTAGCTGGGCGTGATGGCAGGCGCCTATAGCCCCAGCTACTTGGGAGGCTGAGGCAGGAGAATCACTCAAACCCAGGAGGTAGAGGCTGCAGTGAGGCGAGATCACGCCACTGCATTCTAACCTGGTGACAGAGTCAGACTCTGTCTCAAAAAAAATAAATAAATAGGCCGGGCGCGGTGGCTCAAGCCTGTAATCCCAGCACTTTGGGAGGCCGAGGCGGGTGGATCACGAGGTCAAGAGATCAAGACCATCCTGGTCAACATGGTGAAACCCCGTCTCTACTAAAAATACAAAAAATCAGCTGGGCATGGTGGCGCATGCCTGTAATCCCAGCTACTCAGGAGG
>NW_022437040.1:5486254-5533282 GCF_009761245.1 Sapajus apella | reverse complement strand
AAAAAAAAAAAAAATTAAAAAAAAAAATAAATAAATAAATAACCATTTATCTCTATCTCCTAAACAACTATTATGCTGAAAGCACAGGCAGTGTTACTGTCCCGGATAAAGGTCTCCCAGCGTGGAGATGGAAGACAGTGATACTGATGATTCCAACCCCACAAAGGTGGCTGTGTAGAGTCTGTTGGACCCAGATGGTAAACAGTGCTATTTGTACTGATATGCCTGAGAATTAAGTTAGCATTAACAAAACCTAGTAATAAACATGTCAAACAAAATATGGTTTCTTTTGTGCTTTGTAACTTCATTTAAAGTAGATGGGACATAGGACAGAGTCAAGATGAAAGGGGGTTATAAAGAAGCTGCCTAAAATATATTTTCAAAAGATGCAATTAAGTAACATTTTAGAAGGCCTGGCACGGTGGCTCACACCTGTAATCCCAACACTTTGGGAGGCTGAGGCGGGTGGATCACTTGAGGCCAGGAGTTTGAGACTAGCAAGACTAGCCTGGCCAAAATGGCGAAACCCCGACTCTACTAAAAAATACAAAATTGGCTGTGCGTGGTGGTATGCACCTGTAATCCTAGCTACTGTGGAGGCTGAGACAGGAGAATCGCTTGAACCTGGGAGGTGGAGGTTGCGGGGAGCTGAGATCACACCACTGCACTGCAGCCTGGGTGACAGAGCAAAACCCTGTTTCAAATAAATAAATAATTGAATAACATTTTAGTAAATAAAACACACAAACCCAACATCACCCAGCACAGGAATTTACATCCTCAGATGTGTCTCGACTGAGGGCTGTGAGTGAAGAACACCTTGGTTCCAATTCTACCTCAGCCATTCACTGAATTATGTGCCCTTGTAGATGTTTCTTAATTTAAGCCTCCAAGTATAAGCTGGACGTAACGCCTGCCTCTTAAGACATTGTAAGGAATAAGTGAGATTTAAAATGTGATTCACAAGTTATTACCAGGCTTTTTTTGCCCTAGGTCAGTCCTGTATTTTCTCTGTCTTACTCATTGTCCGCTTAACACCAGCTACCAAACTCTGATCTCAAACTTTCATTTCCGGTGACATCTAAACAACTGAAAATGTTTCCCACCCCACCATCCAGGAGGTTTCCACATTTCCATACAGCTTAATATTAAAAAGATAAAGCTGAGATTTGTAGGATTCCAGGGACAGACAGTAAAGCAGTACACTTGGAGGGCATCCTTTACTCCAGGAACTGCTGCAGATATTAACTGTCTCAAATGGCAGAATTCATTCATTCATATGGCAATAAAGGGAAATGAATCTTTTATTTCCTTGTAATTTTTTTCAGCAGCATCCACATCACCTAAGAGGTTTCAAGCAAATGCAGAGCCTCCTCAGACCTACTGAGTCAGAACATGCACTAGAGGCAGATTAACAATGCTTTAGATGTAATTCAAACTTGAGAAATGCTGCTCAGAACTCCACACCCGTGTAGGTGGCCAGCAAGTATAGATCAATTTAAATAAAAATTTGGGAGACAGGCACAACCCACTCTATAAACACAGAATACTTACCATTTAGAGCTTACCCATAATGCATATTTTAATATTAAAATAACAACTGACAACAAAAAAGTTGTTTTTTAAAACAGACCACAGCATCTGTAACTAGTCCTTACTCACGATAAACACCAACTTCCCATACAGAAATCATATACATCAGTGTCCACACCAAAATAAATATTTAGAATACACAATTTTCTTTACCAGAATACAGTATTTTTTTTTTTTTTTTTCATTTTAAAAGCTACTTACTTCTCCTTCAGATTTTACACCAATTACTTTTCCATTCTGCACAATGATTTCTTCAATGGGTTTATTCAGCATATAGGTACCTCCATAAATAGCACTTAGCCTGAAAAATTTTTTAAATCCCAATTAATAATAAATAATCATTTTAACTACTAAAGTCCCCTTCCTTAGATCTTCATGAGTTATAGGCGATATACATTTATTTGTTCAATTTCCTTCTAGAAAGATGTCAGCTTAAAAGTGATTAAAGCATGAAAACAGAGTCAGAAACATAAATTGATATCTCACAGTTATAAACACCAAGTCAGCAAACACGTAGAGTTGGTGTTTATAACTGTGACTGAGTAATAAAAGGAGGCACTTGTCTTTCAAGCTGCCCACTTGGCCCTCTTCTAAGTGTACTTTCTCTCCTTCCTTTCATTTCTACTCTAGAGCTTTTAATAAACGTTCACTCCTGCTCTAAAGCTTGCCCAAGTCATTCCTTCTGCCTTATACCCCTTGGCCATTCTTTTTTCTGAGGAGAAAAGAACCGAGGTTGCTGCAGACCCACACGGATTCACCTCAGTGCGATAATATATTTTGGTGCCTGTGACTCGGATAGCTTCCACCAGTAACACACTTTGGTGCCACGTGACTCAGATACATTCCCTAGTGGTAAGAGACCTCTACGCCTCATCTTCTTCCGCTGGAGGCGTTCAATCCCATACGCAGTTCGCTTCCCCCTTTCACTCGCCAGCTTGCTAAGCAACCACCGAACAGCTCCTCTCAGCCGGCCACAGCGGCTCTGCTTCCACAACTATTCCTCAGCTCACCCTGATGGATGGCTCATGGGGTTGGGAGAGACCTTGGGGACACTAATGGCCCTCCTGGACAGGAGACTCACAAGAGTGGTGAGGCCAAAGCCTAAAGCCGTGCAATATCTGGGGTTTTCTCTGCTTCTTCAACTAAAATCAGCTCTTTCTCAAAAACCCACACTGTGTTCTCCTGTTTTTCATGTGTGTGTTCTGAAATGGCCTTGGGCATGTACAGGACTATCTGCCCCAGAGGCAAGTCTGCCATTTCTCTAGATTCACTTCCAAAAAAAAAGAAAAAAGCTCTGACCAGTAATAGCTATATTGGTCTAATCCTCTGGCATATAAGTAAAACTATGGACTTAAAACACTTTGTAAGAGGGACTGGAGGCAGTAGTTCACGCCTAATGCCACCACTTTGGGAGGCCGAGGCCAGCAGATGGCTTGAGCCCAGGAGTTTAAGACCAGTCTGAGCAACACAGTGAAATCCTGTTTCTACAAAGATACAAAAATTAACCAGGCATGGTGGCACTCATCTGTAGTTGCACCTATCTGGAATGCTGAAGTGGCAGTATCACATGAGCCTGAGAGGTCGAGGTTGAGGTTGCAGTAAGCTGTGATCACACCACTGCACTCCAGCCCAGGTGACAAAGTAAAATGCTGTCTCAAAAAAAAGGTAGTAATAAAGGGGAAAATAAAGGAAGCACTGGAGAATGACTTAAAGCGGCACAAACTAAAGACTGAAGAGATTCTGGAAGGGAGCCAACTGGGTGAGATCTTTCTGTGTTTTCTATGGTTTCCCCTCAGAGAATGACTTCCCTAGTCCTGGCAACATGGCGCAGCTGGGACAGAAGCAGAGCGCCTGCAGTCTTACTGATCTGAGATGTGACAGAATTTGGGGCGGCCAAAGGAGATGAAAATTTCACAGAAGAGGGAGCCTCAAAAGAAGGAACCAACAAATCTATGATAAAATCTCTTCAAATCCTTAACTACCTCCAAAAGTGCTAACACAGGAGGGAGAAGCCAAGGAATCCACCAAAAAGAAACAGCTGAAAAGCTCAAAGAGGTTAGCAGAGATTATAATGAATGAACAGAAGAAAAAATGTGTTTGAAGTTTAAAATTGCCATGTTCAAAGGAGCTTGGTTACTCTAGAGGAGTAATGTTTAAGAATCAGCAACAGGCCGCTTGCACATGTAACATCATGGCGCCGTGTGTGGCCGCAGCAGAAACACAGGTGGCTGGCCCGAGGCAAGGTTGTTGCTCCCTTTGCACCCACGGCTGGCTCTTGAAGCACAGAGAGGAGCTGCAGTCTTCACAGCTGCATCAAGTTCCCTGGCACAACCGCTCCCCTTCCTAAGGCTGCTGCTTACCCCCATGTCTGTGTAAGTAATGGACCCCTCAACCTGGCTCATCAACAGAGCAGTTTATTAGCTGCAGGCAACTATGAAGAGGCTATTTTTTGTCACAAAAAGGCTGCGGCCTATCTTTCTGAAGCCATGAGGATGACACAGTCTGAGCAGGCTCATCTTTCAATGGAATTGCAAAGGGATAGAAACATGAAACTGCTCCTCCTCATCCAAGAGAGATGGAAAAGGGCCCACCGTGAAGAAAGATTGAGAGCCCAGCAGAACACAGACAAGGATCTACCTGGCCCATCTTCGGGCATCTCGCAAACCCTCTGCCGAGGATGCAGGGGGCCAGAGCCCCCTTTCTCAGAAGTACAGCCCTTCCACAGAGAAACGCCTGCCTAAGACTCAGGGGATCTTTGACAGGGATCCAGACACACTACTATTTTTACTTCAGCAAAAGAGTGAGCCAACAGAGCCAGGTATTGGAAGCAAAGACCCAAAAGATGATAAAACAATTATAGAGAACCAGATTTGAAGAGGCATGTGGAATTTCTTCTGGCTGAGAATGAAAGATTAAGGAAAGAAAATAAAAAACTAAAGGCTAAAAAGGGCAGACTTCTAAAAGGTCCAATAGAAAAGGAGCTAGATGTAGATGCTGATTTTGTAGAAACGTCAGAGTTACGGAGCTTGCTGCCACATTCAGAAACTCTACAGCCTCTTCAGCCTGACAGAAGTTTGCAGCAAATACCGGGAAAGCAAAGGACATTCCAATCCCCAACCTTCCTCCCTTGGATTTTCCATCTCCAGAACTTCCCCTTATGTAGCTTTCTGAGGATATTCTGAAAGGATTTATAAATAATTAAAATGGAAGCCCACAGAAGAGGGGAGAAGAGGAAATAATGCAGTAACAGTTAATCCAGCAAAAAAAATAAAAAGGGAAAACCACATAGAAGGATAATCCTGGAAATGCTTCATCGTCTGGTGTACTTGGGAGAAGAGGCATTGCCAGGGCTTGGGAAACAAGTCACTGTGAAATATGTCACATATTATCCAATTCACTGACGTGAGCTACTGATTCTGACTTGGCAGACACTAAATTCATGGAGGTTCAGTTTCTCCAGATAAAAACCAAATGGTTACATGAAATAATTTTTTCAAGCAACAATTACTTTTCTTAAGGGTTAAAATGCATAAAAGTTGGGCCAGGTGCAGCAGCTGACACCTTTAATCCCGGCACCTTGGGATCACCTGAGGTCAGGAGTTCAAGACCAGCCTGGCCAACATGGCGAAATCCCGTCTCTATAAAAAAATATAAAAATTAGCTGGGCATGACGGCAGGTGCCTGTAATCCCAGCTACTTGGGAGGCTGAGGTGGGAGAATCACTTGAACCCAGGAGGCAGTGAGCCAAGATCGCGCCATTGCACTCCAGTCTGGGTGACAGAGCGAGACTCCATCTCAAAACAGACACTTCTCAAAAGAAGACATTTATGCTGCCAAGAAACATATGAACAAAAGCTCATCACTGGTCATTAGAAATGCAAATCAAAAGCACAAAACCATGTGAGAAACCATCTCATGCCAGTTAGAATGACAATCATTAAAAAGTAAACAACAGATGCTGGAGACGATGTGGAGAAATAGGAACACTTTTACACTGTTGGTGGGAGTGTAAATTAGTTCAACCATTGTGGAAGACAGTATGGCGATTCCTCAAGGATCTAGAACCAAAAATACCATTTGACCCAGCAATCCCATTACTGGGTATATACACAAAGGATTATAAATCATTCTACTATAAAGACACATGTACCTGTATGTTTACTGCAGCACTGTTCACAATAGCAAAGACTTGGAACCAACCAAAATGCCCATCAACGATAGACTGGATAAAGAAAATGTGGCACAGATACACCATGGAATACTATGTAGCCATAAAAAAGAATGAGTTCATGTCCTTTGCAGACATGGATGAAGCTGGAAACCATTATTTTCAGCAAACTAACACAGGAACAGAAAACCAAACACCACATGTTCTCATTCCTAAGTGGGAGCTGAACAATGAGAACACATGGATACAGGGAGGGGAACATCATACACCAGGGCCTGTTGAGGGGTGAGGGGCTAGGGGAGGGAGAACATTAGGAGAAATACCTAACATAGATGATGGGTTGATAGGTGCAGCAAACCACCATGACACACGTATACCTATGTAACAAACCTGCACACTCTGCACTATGTATCCCAGAACTTAAACTATAATTTTTTTAAAAAAGTATAAATGTATGTTATGCATAATTAATCTATAATGCTATAAATGATAATGTAAAATCTAAATAATATGGTGGCCCGAGGGGCTGCCTTCTATTTGAAACATGCTTTCTATCATGCATTAATTATATGCATTTTGTTAAAATAAGGTATGTAAGATACACACCCTTCTAGATATAACTGTGTGCACCAAACTTTGCACTACTCACAATAACCTCAAGACCATCAGGAGAAATATTTAAATTTTCGTTTTATTAAGAAACCAAATTATTAGTTATGCTTTTTTAAACAAATTACCAGTTTACATAATTAATCAAGGTGCATTATAAGTTCTAACTTGTTTATTGTACAATGCATCATTTTAAAATACCAAGGAAGAAATATCCTTTGTTTTTAATGATACATGAGTGGAAATAATGCTAGTCGGCAGTATTTGACTGTAAGAAATCAATAAAGTGTGTTTAAAAAAAAAATCAGCAAACAAAAGGAACAACTAAGAAAGAACCACTTTAACAAGGTATAAAATCCAGTCTTCACAAATGCAAGGTGAACAGCCAATAATTGAACTGCCTACTCAAACCAAAACAAACTTCCAAGGAAGAATCCAGCATCTCGACAATCTATCAATCCATGTGTCCAGTATACAATCCAAAACTACTAGATGTGGGAAGAAACAGAAAACTGTGATCCAAAGAAAACAGGTAAACAAAACAATAGAAGCAGATGCCCAAATGTTAAAATATGCAGGAGTTTAAAAGCAGCTATTAAAATATGTTCAATGATATTATGTGTTCAAAAATATGATCAAGAACAAATATCCTTGTTCAAAGATACATATTCAAGGATAAATATGTTGTTATAAATGTACTCAAAAGAGTCAAGTAAATAGAGAATATCACAAAAATGAAAACTATAGGCAAGGCCTGGTGGCTCACGCCTGTAATCCCAGCACTTTGGGAGGCCAAGGCAGGCCAGGAGATCGAGACCAACCTGGCCCACATAGCGAAACCCCATTTCTACTAAAAATACAAAAATTAGCCAGGTGTGGTGGTATGCACCTATAGTCCCAGCTACTCAGGAGGCTGAGGCAGGAGAGCCACTTGAACCCAAAAGGTGGAGGTTACAGTGAGCCGAGATCGTACCACTGCACTCCAGCCTGAGCAACAGAGCGAGACTTTGTTGAAAAGAAAGGAAAGGAAAGAAAACAAAACAAAACAAAACTACTATGAAAAATGGAAACTCTAGATCCTAAAGACAGTATAAAAAAATTAAAAATCACTGAACAAGATTAACAGCCTATTGAAAAGGTCAGTGAACTTGAAGCCACATAAACAGGCATTACAGGCATTATCCAGTATGAAGCACAGAGGGGGGCAAAAAAAGTTTTTTTTTTTTTTTTTTTTTTTTTTTTTTTGTAAGAGACAGGGCCCTGCTCTGTCACCCAGACTGAAGTGCAGTGGTATAATCATGGCTTACTGCAGCCTCAACCTCCCAGGTTCAAGGGATCCTCCCACCTCAGCCTCCTGAAGAGCTGAGACTACTGGCATGCATCACCACATCCAGCTAATTTTTTGGATTTTTCTTTTATTTTTTTTTAAGACAGAGTCTCACTCTGTCACCCAGGCTGGAGTGCAGTGGCGTGATCTCGGCTCACTGTAACCTCCACCTCCAAGGTTCAAGCAATTCTCATGCCCCAGCCTCCTGAGTATCTGGGATTACAGGTGTGCGCCACCACAACAGGTTAATTTTTTTAAGTAGAGACGGAGTTTCACCACGTTGGTCAGGCTGGTCTCCACCTCCTGACCTTGTGATCCGCCCACCTCGAACTCCCAAAGTGTGGGGATTACAGGCGTGAGCCACTGCACCAGGCACTTTTTTGTATTTTTTGTATTTTTCCAGAGATGGGGTCTCGCTAAGTTGCCCAGGCTGGTCCAAACCCCTGGGCTCAAGTGATCCACCCACCTCACCCTCCCAAAGTGCTGGAATTACAGGCGTGAGCCACCATGCTCACTTAAGCCCAGAAGTTCGACCCCAGCCTGAGCAACATGGTGAGACGCCATCTCTACAAAAATACCTAAGTTAAGTGTTGTGGTGCATGTCTGTAGTCCCTGCTACTCAACAGGCTGAGGTGGGAAGATCCCTTTAGCCCAGGAGGCAGAGGGTGCAATGAGCCAAGATCATAGAACTGCACTCCGGCTGGGTGACAGAGTGAGACCCTGTCTCACAAAAAAATAAAATGTTTTAAACCCACACAGAAAAAAAAAAAATCTCTCAGATCAAACTATAAATATAAAGGAACTTAATCTGACAAAACCATCTACAAAAAAAAAAAAAAAACACTATAGAAAACATATTTAATAGTAAAACATTTACTAGATTCCCCATGAGACTGGGACAAAGCAAGGATGTCCATTCTCATCACTGCAACATTAGCAGGAAGTCCTAACCAGTGCAATAAAGGAAAGTTGGTGTTTGTGTTGGGGGGGGACACATAAAAGTTCTAAGAGAAGAATCTCTTTATTCACAGATGACATGACTGTGTAGGAAGAAAATTCTAAGAAACATATAAAACCAGAAAAACTAATAAGTAAACTAGTAAAATTTAAGTACAAGGTCAATATACAAATATGAAGTATTTCTGTAAGCTAGCAGCAAACAATTTCAACATAAAATTAAAACAATTTCATTAACAGCAGAATCAATACAGAGATTTGAACAAAAAATGCAACAGACCTCTACAATGAAAGCTACAAAACACTGCTGAGAAGAAAACCTAATTACATAGATAACAATCATATTCCTGGATTGGCAAACTCAACATAATTAAGATGATCATTTTCTCAAAATTGATCTATAGATTGAACTCAATACCAAAATCCCAGCAAGCATTTTTTCTAGAAATTGACAACCTGATTTTAAAAATGTATATGGAAATGCAAAGGACCTACAACAGCCAAAAGAAATTCTGAAGAAAAAGTTGGAGAAAGTGTATCACCTACTTCAAGACTTAATATAAAACTGTAATTACCCAGACAGTGTAGTACCGGCATAGGAAATACAAATCATTGAAACAAAACTGAGTCCCAAAACAAAACATAGCCAATGATCTCCCACAAAGGCACCAAGGCCACCTAGAAAAGGAAGTCTTTCCAACAAATGCAGCTAGAACAACTAAATAACAGTACATAAAAAAAAGAATAAACTTCAAGTGAACCTCAAGTCCTACCTCATCCCACACACCAACACTATTTCAAGATGAATCAGATTTAAATGCACAAGTAAAACTGTAAAACTTCTTAAAAAAAAAGACATAGGAGAATATTTCTGTGCCCTTGGGGGAAAGTAAAGATTTCTTAAATAGGACCCAAAAGGCTATAAACATTAAAAAAAAATTTTTTTTAATATACTGGACATCATCAAAAGGTAACACTTCCAGGCCAGGTGCAATGGCTCACACCTGTAATCCCAGCACTTTGGGAGGCCAAGGCAGGTGGATCACTTGAGGTCAGGAGTTTGAGACCAGCCTGGCCAACATGGTGAGACCCAATCTCAAAATACAAAAATTAGCCAGGTGTGGTGGAACCTAAATGTAGTCCCAGCTACCCAGGAGGCTGAGGCACAAAAATTGCTTAAACCTAGGAAGCAGAGGTTGCAGTGAGCCAAGATCACGCCACCGCACTCCACCCTGGGTGACAGAAAAAGATTCTGTTTCCAAAAAAAAAAAAAAAAAAAAAGTTACCACGTCTGCTTATCAAAAGACCAGCCACAGACTGGGAGAAAATATTCTTAATACATATATGACAAAAGACTTGCCACCAGAATACACCAAGAGCTCCTACATGTCAAAAATAGAAAGACAATCCAATCTTTAGAAATGTGCAAAAGAGTCGAACAATCGCAGCACAAAAGTATACAAATGGTCAATAAGCTCATGAAAAGGTAAGCAACATGAGTCCTCAAGAAATGCAAATTAAAACCATAATCAGATAGCATTTCACACCTACTTGGGCAATTAAAATTAAAAAGACTTACAATACTAAATGTTGACAAGGATGTGGGGCAACTCTCACACACTGCTGAGTATATACACAATGACACAACCACTCCAGTACACTGTTTTGCAGTTTCTTATGAAGTCAGATTTCTATCTGCCATATCAGTCAGCAATTTCACTCCTGGTATTTACCCAAAAGAAATTAAACCCTGTATCCCCACAGAAAGACTTTTATATAAAACTTTCATACTGCCTTCATTCATAATAACCAAAACCTGAAAACAAACTAGGTGTCCACCAAAGGAGAATTACATATTCATATAATGGAATCCTACTCAACAATTTAAAAAAAAGAATTGGCAGGGCGCAGTGGCTCATGCCTGTAATCCCAGCACTTTGGGAGGTCAAGGCAGGTGGATCACCTGAAGTCAGGAGTTCATGACCAGCCTGATCAACATGGTGAAACATCGTCACTACCAAATACAAAAAATTAGCCAAGTATGTTGGCTCATGCCTGTAATCCCAGCACTCTGAGGGCGAATCACCTGAGGTTGGGAGTTCGAGACCAGCCTGACCAACATGGAGAAACGCTGCCTCTATTAAAAATACAAAATTAGCCAGGCATGGTAGTGCATGCCAGTAGTCCCAGCTACTTGGGAGGCTGAGGCAAGAGAATCACTGGAACTTGGGAAGCAGAGGTTGCAGTGAGCTCAGATTACACCACTGGACTCCAGCTTGGGCAACAAGGGCAAAACTCCATCTCAAAAACAAAAATCGGCACATGCACCAACATGGATGAATCTCAAAAATATGAAAAAGAAACAAATGAGCACATATTGTATTATTCCTTTTACGTGAACTCTGAAAACAAGCAAAAGTAATCTATAGTGCTAGAAATCACAGATGTAGTTGCTGGGGGTGGCGGGGGCAGTATTATGAGATAACACAAGGGAACTGTATGGGGTGAGGAAAATGTTCTACACTTTCACTGGGGTTTTAGTTAAACCCAGGATAGGGACAGGTCTATACATTTATCAAACTGATTGTTTTTTATTTTTAAAAATATTTATAAAATATAAGATATAAGAATAGCTCCTCCTGCTCACTTCTGGTATCCATTTGCATGAAGTATCTTTTTCCACTCCTTTACCTTAAGTTTATGTGAGGCCTTGTGTGGCAGCTGAATCTCTTGAAGACAGCAGATACTTGGTGGATGAGTTCTTATCCATTCTACTATTCTGTACCTCTAAAGTGGAGCATGTAGGCTATTTACATTCAATATTAGTATTGAGATTTGAGGTACTATTCTATTTATCGTGCTACTTGTTTGCCTGAATACCTTGGTTTTTTTAATATCTTGGCTTTTCTTTTCTTCATTATGTTATTGTTTTATAGGTCCTATGTGATTTATGCTTTAAGGAGATTCAATTTTGGTATATTTTGAGAATCTGTTTCAAGATTTAGAGGTCCTTTTAGCCATTCTTGAAGTGCTGGCTTGGTAGTGGCGAATTCTCTCAGCACTTATTTGTGTGAAAAAAGACTATCTTTCCTTCATTTATGCAGCTTTGTTTCTCTGGATATAAAATTCTTGGCTAATAACTGTTTTGTTTAAGGAGGCTAAACATAAGGCCCCAATCCCTTCTAGCTTGTACAGTTTCTGCTGAGAAATCTGTTACTCTAATAGTTTTTCCTTTATAGGTTACCTGAGGCTTTTGTCTCACAGCTAAGATTCTTTCCTTCATCATGACTTCAAATAACCTGACTATGTGCCTAGGTGATGATCTTTTTGTGATGAATTTTCCAGGTGCTCTTTGAGCTTCTTGTATTTGGATGTCTAGATCTCCAGCAAGGCCGGGGAAGTTTTCCTCAATTACTTCCTCAAATATATGTTTTCCAAACTTTTAGATTCCTCTTCTTCCTTGGGAACACCAATTATTCTTAGGTTTGGTCATTTAACAAACTTATTGGAAGCTTTGTTCGTTTTTTTTGAATTATTTTTTCTTTGTGTTCGTCAGATTGGGCTAATTCAAAAGCCATGTCTTTGAACTCTGAAATTCTTTCATCTACTTTTTCAATTATATTTCTGAGACTTTCCAGCGCATTTTGCATTTCTCTAAGTGTGTCCTTGATTTTCAGAATTGTGACTATTTTTTATTTAGGCTATTTCACCGGAAATTTTTCCATTCATATCCTGTATATATTTTTTAATTTTGTTAAGTTGGACTTCACCTTTCTCTGGTGGCTCCTTGATTGGCTTAATCAGCCTTCTGAATTCTGTATCTGGCAATTCAGAGATTTTGTCTTGGTTTAGATCCACTGCTTATAAGCTAATGTGACCTTTTCAGGGTGTTAAAGAACCCTGTTTTGCCATATTACTCCAGCTGGTTTTCTGATTCCTTCTCATTTGGGTAGACTATGTAAGAGGGAAGATCTGGGACTCAAGGGCTGCTGTTCAGATTCTTTTGTCCCACAGGGGTGCTCCCTTGATGTGTGCTCTCCCCTGTACCCTAGGGATAGGGCTCTGGAGAGCCAAACTGCAGTGATTGTTATTTATCTTCGGATCTAGACACCCAGTGGAGATACCAGGCTCCAGGCTGGTACTGGGGTACGTCTGCAAAGAGTCCTGCCATGCGATCTGTCTCCAGGTCTCTCAGCTGTGGATACCAGCATTTACTCTAGTGGAGGTAGCAGGGGTGGGAAGTAGACTCTGTGAAAAGTCCCTGGTGATATTTTTGTTAAGTGCGCTGGTCTTGTGCTGGTTGGCCTCCAGCCAGGAGCTGGTACTTTCAAGAGCACATTAGCTGCAGTTGTATAAAACTGAATTTTTTTTTTCTTGAGATGGAGACTTGCTCTGCTGCCCAGGCTGGAGTGCAGTGGCAGGCTCTCAGTTCACTGCAGCCTCTGCTTCCTGGTCACAAGCGATTCTCCTGCCTCAGCCTCCAGAGTAGCTGGGATTACAGGCATGTGCCACTGAGCTCAGCTAATTTTTGTCAGGGATAGGGTTTTACCATGTTGGCCAGGCTGGTCTCAAACTCCTGACCTCAGGTGATCTACCTGCCTCAGCCTCCAAAAGTGCTGGGATTAAAGGCGTGAGCCACTGCGCCCAACAGTGAATTTTTTAACTGAAGATCTAGGCATATCGTTATATGTTAATTTCAATAAAAACAAAAAGCATCTTATTATTCATAGACTGGTCTCACCTCATTATTTAAACCGTATTTCATATACACATTATGTTGAAGATGAGGTTCAGGATCAGTGAAGTTTTAGCTAACAGGTTAAACATAGGCTCTTACCTTGCAAATCCTTGGGGTAATTCTCCAAGGCCATAGAGTGGGTAAAGGTATGGGCTTTTGCCATATCTTGCCAAAGACTCACTGTAAAGTTTAATTCTATTAATGGTTTCACAACATGGTTGATCTAAGTAGCTGGAGAAAAGGAAATGAATAATATTAGAAAAGGGTTTAGTTTTCATTCATGACGTTCAATTTAAATTATTTTTTGATGTGATTTCAATCCACTACTTTTTTTTTTTTTTCCCCAGACAGGGTCTCACTCTCTCACTCTGTCCCGTGGACTCGAGTCTGGAGTGCAGTGGAGTGGTGTGACCTCAGTTCACTGCAACCTCTACCTCCCAGGCTCAGGCGATTCTTCTGCCTCAGCCTCCCAAGTAGCTAGAATTACAGATGCACACCACTACTGCCCAGCTAATTTTTGTATTTTTAGTAGAGAGGGGGTTTCACCATGTTGGCCAGCTGGTATTGAACTCCTGACCTCAAATGATCCACCTATCTCAGCCTTCCAAAGTGCTGGGATTATAGGCATTAGCCACCGCACCTGGCCCACCACCTTCATATTTCACTTGAAAGGCCCCAACACTAATTTCAACTAGAACATGTTCTTTTGTAGTGTAAAATGGCTATACATTTGTTTTGTCAGAATTTCCACTTGAAAGAATTGGGAAATTTAGTGAGAAATTCAAGAAAAATACAAATCTAAAAACCAAAATACTTACTCATCAGTTCTATAAAGTGCAAGAGCATGACCTGTAAAATCTATAACATCTTGGCCCAAATCAAATTTCTTATACACCTCTCGCATTGTGGTCTTCATAGGATCAATGCCTTCAAAAGTTCTCGGATCTTTTTCATCGAAGTTGGCAACATACACCAGGAATTTCCTGAAGCGACGTTTTTCAAACAGTCCCATTAAACCTAAATAAAATATTTTTCAAAATGCCCACACTTACAATCAGACATCGAGAAAAACAAAGTATGAGAGGAAAGTTTAAACGTGCAATGCTATCCACTGAAGAATACAGGATGCAATTATTTTTTTTTTTGGAGGCCAAGTCTCCCTCTGTCGCCCAGGCTGGAGTGCAGTGACGCGATCTCAGCTCACCGCAACCTCCACCTCCCAGGTTCAAGTGACTCTCCTGCCTCAGCCTCCCAAGTAGCTGGGATTACAGGCGCCTACCACCACACCCAGCTAAGTTTTGTATTTTTAGTAGAGACGGAGTTTCACCATGTTAGACTGGTAGGAAACTCATGACCTCAGATGATCTGACTGCCTTGGCCTCCCAAAGTGCTGGGACTACAGGCGTGAGCCACCGTGCCTGGCCAAATGTAGGACGCAATTTAAGATAAGGCAGTTTGGACAACATGGCTTCCAGTTTCACAACACTTCGAAATAAACTGACACAATTACAACAGGTCACTTATGAAGTCTTCAATTTTACCATACAATTACAAGTAATTAAAACTAGTACTTAACTGAATGAAAAATGTCAAATTATGTCTCTTACTAGGCACAAGGTGTATGTGACCCTGAACAAGTATCCATGAAGACATCCATCTGAAGAGTCTTCCTTTGACAACTCTGATCTATACTCAGCCAATTGCATCAATTCTGAATGTTCTTTCTTTTCTGCCACTGTTTTAAGATACAGTTGGGCATTTAATGATAACAGCTTAAGATACCAAGAACAAATTGACCTCAATGAAATTCAGATGCTGCTGCTGCTGCTAGTCACTTACTTTACTGAAGTCCTATATAAGCAGCCAATTCACTACATTTTACACTAAAAAACAGATGAAGAAGCTACAAACTACCATTTTATAAATCCTCAGCTTTTACTATTAGGCTGTATATCAACTAATCATGGATGGTAGAAAGACAAATAGCCAATGAAAAAGAAAATTTTTTGGTTTTACCTCCCTTTGCCCCCCTTTCCTAAGTTAAACAGCTATTTTTAAAATACAACCACAGTTTTAAAAGCAAACTCTCGCCAGGTGCAGTGGCTCACGCTTATAATTCCAGCACTTTGGGAAGCTGAGGGGGGGCAAATCACAAGGTCAGGAGTTCGAGACCAGCCTAACCAACATGGTGAAACCTTGTCTCTATTAAAAATACAAAAATTCCCCCCACTGCTAAATTTGACTGGCTAAATAAATAAAATACAAAAATTAGCCAGGCGTAGTGGTACATGCCTGTAATCCCAGCTACTCAGGAGGCTGAGGCAGGAGACTCGTTTGAACCCAGGAGGCAGAGGTTGCAGTGAGCTGAGATCGTGCAACTGCACTCCAGCCTGGGTGATAGAGCAAGACTCCATCTTAAAACAAACATCTAAGTGTCTTTAAGTGGGTTTTCTAAATGTGAATTGTGCTTTGCCACTGGACTAGAAGAAAGGAAAAAAGAAGAAAAACAAACAACAACAAAAAAAAAACTTTAAAACATTTCTATTGACTGCTTAATGTTTTTCATAGATTTAGTATTCATCCAAGATCATTTTCCAACCAACAAAACTGAAAATTAAAACTTTGAGGGGCCAGGCATGGTGGCTCAGGTAGGAAGATCGCTGGAGCCTAGGAGATCAAGGCTACAGTGAGCCATGAGCGTGCCACTGCACTCCATCCAGAGCGACAGAATGAGGCCCTGTTTCAAAAAATAATAAATGCATAAAATTTTAAATGTTCTTGGGCCAGGCATGATGGCTCACGCCTATAATCCCAGCACTTTGGGAGGCCAAGGTGGCCAAATCACTTAAGGCCAGGAGTTTAAGACCAGCCTGGCAAACATGGAGAAACCCCTTCTCTACTAAAAGATACAAAAATTATGACTGGGCATGGTGGCTCATGCCTGTAATCCCAGAACTTTGGGAGGCCAAGGCGAGCGGACCACCTGAGGTTGGGAGTTTGAGACCAGCCTGATCAACATAGAAAAACCAGTCTCTACTAAAAATGCAAAATTAGTCAGGCATGGTGGTGCATGCCTATAATCTCAGCTACTCAGGAGGCTGAGGCAGGAGAATCACTTGAACCCAAGAGGCGGAGGTTGCAGTGAACCGAGATTGCACCATTGCACTCCAGCCTGGGCAACAAGAGCCAAAATCTGTTTCAAAAAAAAAAAAAAAAAATTAGCCAGGTGTGGTGGCATGCACCTGTAATCCCAGCTACTCAGGGGCTGAGGCAGAATTGCTTGAACCTAGAAGGCAGAGGTTTCAACGAGCCAAAATTGTGTCACTGCACTCTAGCCTGGGCGACAACAAAAAAAAGTTAACAGTCCTGTTGACACTGAATGAGCAGAAAACATTTGGGATACTGTCTCTAGTCTAGCTGCCGTATTACATACAGGATCTTGACTCACCAGAGAATTTCCAAACAGTAGCCAAGAGATCTAGATAGCATATTACATGAGAAAGGAGACTAAAGTATTTAGTATGGAAAAAAAAATTAGAATTAGGAGGTATGTAATAATTGTTAAAATATCTAAAAAGCAATGTATCAATAGTTTTACATACTATAGGAAAATAGTACTTCTCATGGTTAAGAGTGTGGGATTCTAAAGTGAAACAGACCTGGCTTCAAACCCCTTACTAGCTATACTACTTTGTGCTGTCCTTTTATACCTCAGCTTTCCCATCTGTAAAATTCAAAGTAATAATAACAGCACCTGCATCTCACAGGGTTGCAGTGAAAACTATATAAAGTTAGATAATACACATAAAATACTTAACACATATATGCCTAGAACATAAATGCTCAAAAAACTGTGAGTCTCTGTTAAAATTATAAAACTTGTTCTTACCCACTCATCCCTTGAACTTTGCCACCTCTCCACCTTTCCTTATCCCATTCCTTCATTCTGCCTAGAATTTTCTTGCTAGCAACTCAAGACTTCAAAATCCTTTCCACTAATACAAAGAGATGCTGACAAGGTAGTGATTTGGTCAAAATGCATAAAACTGTTTACTAAAACAAGTGAATTCTACTATACACAAATTATACCTCAATAAACCTAATCTTATAAAGACATACATAAACATATGTGCTTACTTTTCAAAAGGAGAAGAAGGATAAACCAGAATATGTTTACCTAACAGGTCAGAAAGAATTGACGTAGAAAAGACAGAATGAGATGCAGTGGCTCACGCCTATAATCCCAGCACTCAGGGGAGGCCAAGACAGGCGGATCACCTGAGGTCAGGAGTTCAAGACCAGCCTGACCAACATGTAGAAACCCCATCTCTACTAAAAATACACACTTAGCCAGGCATGGTGGTGCATGCCTATAAACCCAGCTACTCGGGAGGCTGAGGCAGGAAAATCACTTGAACCCAGGAGGCAGGGGTTGTGGTGAGCCAAGATCACACCACTGCACTCCAGCCTGGGCGACAACAGCAAAACTCTAACTCCGAAAAAAAAAAAGAATGAGACCAAGACTCTAAATATACCTTTTAACTTTCAAGCTGCATAAATGTTTTATGTATCTGAAAAAATTAGAGAAAATAAAACTGCCAAAAGATAATTTCTATTAGATGAAGGAGGTAACTGGAGCTTTATTATATATAAGAGCTCCAAGAAAGAATAAAAATGTACAAGAACTCACAACCTCTGTCAAAAAAAATTCTATTTTTTATTTTTTATCTAAAAAAAATTTTGAGAAGGGGTATCCTCTGTCACCCAGGTTGGAAGGCAGTGGCATGATCACAGCTCACTGCAGCTTTGACTTCCTGGACTCAAACAATCCTCCTGCCTCAGCCTCCACAATACCTGGGACTATAGCACGTTCCACCACATTTGGCTAATTTTCTTATTTTTTTGTAGAGACAGGGGCTTGCTATGTTGCCCAGGCTGGTCTTCAACTCCTTGCCTAAAGCAATCCTCCTAACATGGCCTCCCAAAGCAGTGGGATTACAAGCGTGAGCCACTCCATGCCACTGTTAAAAAGGATACTATTCAAACTCAAACTCCTACTTTTATGAAAATACTTATTTGGATTAAACTTTCATAGTCATTTAAAAGATTTAAAATAATTTCGAACCAATGATTACACAACTACCTACCTCCAAATGAATGAGAAACTGTTCCTTCCCTTACCCGATTGTCAATCCTAACCTAGCCATGATTCTAGGTGGTATTTTTTACTTTGTGGCTTTAGTGTCATTAATGTTTTATACCCAATATTCTCTCCCTAATCAGAAGTAAATAAATGGAGATAGTGGAAATTGCCAAATTAATTCAAATTAGGTTTATAGATGAGAACACTTTTCAGCACCAACGCCAAAATAATTATGAGAGAACTTATGAGTACTTTTCCTGTTCTCTCAGTCCATAGCTTTCCCTCTTCTAAATTCCTAGAGCCCTCGCCTAGCCTTAGTTATACTAATTTATCCTTCCCCAAACTGCTCCATTCAAGGACTAAAACATCTTGAAGGACAAAAAGGTCTTTTCTAGGGTGTTTGCTATTTAAGAGAGACACTAAAAAAGGAAATATTAACCAGAAATCTTTGGTGGCAACAGAGGACATAATGTCAGGAAGAGAACAAAATCACTCCAAGCCCGGGTGCGATGGCTCATGCCTGTAATCCCATAACTTTGGGAGGATGAGGCAGGCGGATCATCTGAGGTCAGGAGATCAAGACTGTCCTGGTCAACATGGTGAAATCCCATCCGACTAGAAATACAAAAATTAGCCAGGTGTGGCTCAGGAGGCTGAGGCAGGAAAATCACTTGAACTTGGGAGGCAGAGGTTGCAGTGAGCCAAGATCACGCCACTGCACTCCAGCCTAGGTGACAGAGCGAGACTCCGTCTCAAAAAAATTAAAAAATTAAAAAAAAAAAAAATCACTTCAAACTCACTAAGAATTCCAAAAATCAAACATACTGGGGATCATTAACAAGACCAAACAGAAGATAAGCATCATCACGATGAGTACTCCTCCTGTTGGCATTTTGGGTAATGTACTGTAGGGCAAGGTTAGTAACATCATTAAGCACTGGGGCTCTGGAGCAACACTACCAGGATTTCAATCCCAACCCAGCTACTTATTCCAGCTACTTATTACCAATGCAATTTTAGGCCTGAGTTTCATCACCTATGAAATGGAAACCCTATCTCATAGAGAGGTTTCAAAAGTCAAATAAGAAGATGATATGGAGTGTTCAGTACAGAGCCTTCAGACACAAGAAATACTCAACAAAAAGCATAGCTATTATGAATTATTATGAAAAGAACACTATTAATCCTAGATAGGCTCAGATCTACCAGCCACAAGCCACATGGCGATCATTTGAACTCTAAGCTTCAAATGGGTAGGAATTTTTGAACATTTTGTTCACTGATGTATTCCCAACTGCCTAGAACAGTGTCTGGCACATGACAGACATTCAATAAATATTTGTTGACTAGGTCCTAAGACACTTTTCCAGTATAAAATCTCATGGTGAGAAAACAAAACTACTTACTAGATGCCAGGGCTTCTGCTTCAGTGGAAGGAACCTTGTAGATTTTTCCACCCTTATAGACAAAGCTTCCTTCAGTCACTTTAAAATCCAGATAGCGAGTTACCTCTGTATAAAGCAGCATCTTAACCAGCTGACCTGAAAAGTCATATAATTAAAACTATAACTTGTCTATAAACTATAAAGAACATTTACTATTACTAACAGCTTCTCAAATTTTTCCCAACAATGTTCAATACTCCAATGAAATAATTATTTTTTTGAGACAGAGTGTCCCTCTGTTGCCCAGGCTACTGTGCAGCAGTGCTACCACAAGCTCACTGCAACCTCAGCCTTCTGGGCTCATGCAATCCTCCGGCCTGACACTCCCAAGTACCTGGCACCACCACACCTGGCTAATTTTTTTGGTACTGTTTTGTAGAGATTGGGCCTTGCCATGTTGCCCTGGCTGACCTCAAACTCCTGAGCTCAAACAATCCACCCACCTTGGCCTCCCAAAATGCTGGGATTACAGGCATGAGCCACTGCACCTGGCCCAAATTAATCTCCAAAGCTGTATTTTAAATGGGACAACCAAAATTCATACTTATCACACTGCACATTACAAGTTTTAGTTGTTTTCTTCCTACTAAAGGTGGAATACATAGGTTTATTCTTTTTTTTTTTTGAGACGAAGTCTGGCTCTGTTGCCCAGGCTAGAGTGCAGTGGCATAATCTTGGCTCACTGCAAACCGCCTCCCAGGTTCAAGAGATTCTCCTGCCTCAGCCTCCTGAGTAGCTGGGATTACAGGTGCACACCACTACACCCAGCTAATTTTTGTGCTTTTAATAGAGATGGGGTTTTACCACGTTGGTCAGGCTGGTCTCGGACACCTGACTTCACAATCCACCCGCCTTGGCCTCCCCAAAGTGCTGGGATTATAGGCGTGAGCCACGACGCCCAGCCCGGTTTTTTCTTAATGTTACAACTTAAAGGTTAATAATTCTATCAACTTTGTTTTGCAAAAGCCATAAAAAATTTATTAGAGGTATGAGGTTCAGAATTAGAGTATTATTGGCCAGGCACATGTGGCTCATACCTGTAATCCCAGCACTTTGGGATGCCAAGGAGGGAAGACTGTTTGAGCCCAAGAGTCCAAGACCAACCCACACAACACAGTGAGACCTCATCTCTACCATAACACAAAAAAAAATTAGCCAGGTGTGGTGGGACACCCAGTTAATCAGGACACTGAAGTGAGAAGATCGCTTGAGCCTAGGAGGTCAAGGCTGCAGTGAGCTATGATTGTATCATGACACTCCAGCCTGAGTAACACAGTGCAACTCCTGTGTCTAAAATTAAAATAATAAAAACAAACAAACGAATATAAACTTAAGAAAGAAAAAAGGGTAGTAGATGCTTTATTTCATATGACACAAACAGACCTATAACCAAAAATTTATTTCTTCAATGTCACCTCAGAAAAAAGTACTAATATTACAGCAATTTAAAAAAATACTTAGCCTGTAATCCCAGCACTTTGGGAGGTTGAGGCGGGTACATCACTTGAGGTCAGGAGTCGGAGACCAGCCTGGCCGACATGGTAAAACCCCATCTCTACTGAAAGTACAAAAATTAGTCAGGCATGGTGGCACACACCTGTAATCCCAGCTACTTGGGAGGCTGAGGCAGGAGAATCGCCTGAACCCAGGAGGCGGAAGCTGTAGTGACCCAAGATCATGCCACTGTACTGCACTCCTGCTTAGGTGACAGAACAACACTCCATTTCAAAAAAAAAAAAAACATCTCCTCTAAAATAAAAAAAAAGTGAAAATATAATTTTAAAAGCCTACAGACTAGAAAAATATTAAAATAATGCTGTTTGTAAAGGCCCAGTTATCTAAGACTGTCATAGAAGCATCAACATGTAAGTCTGTGCCAAAGGCTTACAATCTTGGTAGGTATGCCACAGCATCATTTGTTTCTCCAGAACCAATTACCAATACGTCACAACGCCTTCCATCCTTTCCTAACTGACTTTAGACATCTAATAGACTACGTTACTCACCATGATGTTCCATTCAACAAAATCCAGTTCTTCATATCCAAAATAGTACTCTCTGTCAAAAGTTAAGTTTTGGCATTCAAATTGCAATCAAAGTACTGTCATAAATTTAAGTTAGAATTCTTTACCATTAGCCATAAGGAACTTGGGAATCAAGTCAACATTCCAGTCTCTTCCTCTCCCCATTGACTCTGGTGGTGATCCTGGTATTTTAAATCTTTTGTATAACTAAAAGCAAAGACAAAAATACCCATAATGCAGCAACATTTCATTTTTATTACAATATGTACATATATTTTATTAAGTGCTTTTAGTATAGTAATACCACTACGCTAGTAAAATATGAAGGCATTTCATCTTCTATTAGATAAAATTTTTAGCAAGGTTGCAATACATATGTAAATTAATTACTAAACTCATAAATGTTAAAATAAACAACTATGGCAGAGTGAGTTTTGTTTTTCACTAGCAGAAAATATAAAAGAAGGCCAGATGCAGTGGCTCATGCCTATAATCCCAACACTTTAGAAGGCCAAGGCGAGTGGATCCCTTGAGGTCAGGAGTTTAAGACCATCCTGGCCAACATGGTGAAACCCCACCTCTACTAAAAATACAAAAATTGGCTAGGTACAGTGGCTGACACCTGTAATCCCAGCACTTTGGAAGGCAGAGGCAGGTAGATTATGAGGTCAGGAGTTCAAGAGTAGCCTGGCCAAGATGGTAAAACCCCATCTCTACCAAAAATACAAAAATTAGCCAGGTGCAGTGGCAGACGCCTGTAATCCCAGCTACTTGGGAGGCTGAGGCAGGAGAATCACTTGAACCCAGGAGGCAGAGGTTGCAGTGAGCCATCGTGCCACTGCACTCCAGTCTTGCAAGAGAACAAGACTCCATCTCAAAAAAAAAAAAAACAAAAAAAACAAAAAAAAAAAACCTGGCTAGGTGTGGTGGCATGTGCTGTAATCCCAGCTACTCCAGAGGCTGAGGCAGGAGAATCACGTGAACCTGGGAGGTGGACCTTGCAGTGGGCCAAGATGGCACCACTGTACTCCAGCCTGAGTGACAAAGCAAGACTCCATCTCAAAAAATAAATAAATAAATAAAACAAGACTTTTTGTCAGGCAATATATGCAGAACTAGTGTGTCATTGACAAACAGAAATCATTTAAATTCATTCTCTCCCAAATAAAAAGCTATCAAAGGTTTAATTTTGCTTTCGTATTATGTAAGGAATCCAAAATAAACTTTAGATTCTTCCTTATCAAAAAAGACCATTAAAGTTTGTTCGTTAACTTATAATTTTTGAACTTTACTAAGTGTAACTGAGACATAAAAAACTGCCTATTTCCTGCATACATTTTGGTGAGTCTGAACATAGGGTACACCCATAACATCACAAGGTACCAATCAAATCCATCCCCTCCAAAAATGTCCTTTTTCCTTTTATGATGTTTTGTGTTAAGAATACTCAATTTATAATTCACATGAATTAAAATGAAGCTCAGATTTTAAAAAGCTTGTAGTTTAAAGTTGAGATCAGTCACTCGAGCTCATGAATCCTGCTAAGATAGAACAGAATAAGACAACTGGTAGATATTTATTCAATAAAAATTCTGGCTGGGCACAGTGGCTCATGCCTGTAATCCCAGCACTATGGGAGGCAGAGGCAGGTAGATCACCTTAGGCCAGGTGTTCAAGACTGACCAACATGGTGAAACCCCACCCCTACTAAAAATACAAAAAATTAGCCAGGCATGGTAGTGCATGCCTGTAGTCCCAGCTACTCAGGAGGCTGAGGCATGAGAATCATTTGAGCCCAGGAAGTGGGGGTTGCAGTGGGCCAGGATCGTGCCACTGGACTGCAGCCTGGGTGACAGAGAAAGACTCTGCCTCAAAAAATTCCCAACTCTTCGAATATATCTGGGAAGAAAAAACGGAAAAGAAATCTTACTCGTCGTATTGAAGATCAGCTAAGAAATATACTAGGCCAGGCACAGAGGCTTACACTTGTAACCTCAGCACTTTGGAAGGCCAAGGTGGGCAGATCACTTGAGGCCAGGAGTTCAAGACCAGCATGGCCAACAAGGCGAAACCCCATCTCTACTAAAAATATTTTAAAAATTAGCTATGCGTGGCGGTCCACACCTGTAATCCCAGCTACTTAGGAGGCTGAGGCACGAGAAACACTTGAATCCAGGAGGTGGTGGTTGCAGTGAACCAAGACTGCACCACTACACTCCACCCCGGGCAACAGAGCAAGATTCCATCCCCGCCAAAAAAAATAAGGAAAAGAAAAAAAAATTGTGGGGAGACTTGTAAATTAAGAGAATAAAGAGGTACCCAAGCAGTGTGGCTCTCACCTATAATCCCAACACTTTGGGAGGCCAGAGTGAGAGGACACTTGAGGCCAGGAGTGTGAGACCAGCTTGGGCAACAAAGAGAGACCCCATCTCTACAAAAATAAAATGAAATTAGCCAGGCAGGTGGTATGCATCTTTATCCCTGCTACTTAGAAGGCTGATGCAGGAGGGTCTCTTGAGCCCAGGAGTTCAAGGCTATGGCAAGCTACAATCGCACCAATAAACTTCAGCCTGGGCAACAGAGCAAGACTCTATCTCTTAAAAACAAACAACAACAACAACAAAGAATAAAGCGGTCAGGTGTGGTGGCTCACACCTGTAATCCCAGCACTTTGGGAGGCCAAGATGGGTAGATCACATGAGGTCAGGGGTTCCAGACCAGGCTGGCCATCATGGTGGAACACCATCTCTACTAAAAATACAAAAATTAGCTAGGCATGGTGGTGCATGCCTGTAATCCCGGCTTCTCAAGAAGCTGAGGCAGAATAATTACCTAAACCTAGAAGGCAGACGCTACAGTGAGCCAAGATCGTGCCACTGCACTCCAGCCTCGGCGGCACAGTAAGATTCTGTCTCAAAAATAAATAAATAAATAAAGAGAAAATCATAGCAAATGTGACGGTGACATTGAAACTTTATCAATCCTGGTTTAAAAAACAAAAGAAGGCCAGGCTCGGTGGCTTAGGCCTGTAATCCTAGCAACTCTAGCTTTAAAAAAAAAAAAAAAGAAAGAAAGAAAAAACAAAAGACAGTACTAAACAGCTATGTAAGAAATTATTGGGATCACTGGGAAACCTGAATATTGTCCTGGATATGACAACGGTATTACGCTTATGGAGGAGAATGCTATTCTTAGCAGATGAATGCTGAAATATTTTCCTCAAGTCTCATGATGTCTTACTACTTTCAATGAATCAAAACCAGTAACAAGAAAAGAGACATGAAAAAAATACAGAAAACAAAAACAAAAATAAAAAAAAATAAAAAAAAGAAAAAGAAAAAAATACAGAAAACATTAACTGCTGAACTCCGAAGATTTTTTTTATACATTGTATTCTTTTTGTTGTCTTTTTGAGACAGAGTCTGGCTTTGTCACCAGACTGGAGTGCAATCGGCTGGCTCACTGCAACCTCTGTCTCCTGGCTTCAAGTGATTCTCCTGCCTCAGCCTCCCGAGTAGTTAGGACTACAGGCGCGCACCACCACGCCCAGCTAATTTTTTAATTTTTAATACAGACAGGGTTTCACTATGTTGGCCAGGATGGTCTTGATCTCTTGACCTCTTGATCTGCCTGCCTCAGCGTCGCAAAGTGCTGGGATTACAGGCGTTCAGTGAACCACCATGCCCGGCCACATTGTATTATTCTTTAAACTTTTCTGTATTACTGAATACAGAAAAAAATCCTTTTTCATAAGTATTAAGTCTAATATGTCACTGCTTAAAGTCACTGATGAGATCTATTTCCCGTAAAACACAGTACAGGTCATATCCATACATGTGGGTGGTTAACAAACCTCACACACAGAAACAAATCAATAAATATAGTAAACACACTGTGGAAATGCTCTATGTGTCCATGTTCAAAAAAAGTAGGAAACAGAGCAGTATAACAAAAGGAACTAAGCTTTGTAGTCACATAACTTAGGTTTACAACCCATCTCAGATTTTAACCCCAGAGAGACTATTTTGTAATCTGACAAATGGAGATTTAAAAAAAAAAAAAAAATTCTTTAACTGAGAGAATACAAACCACAAGGAAAGCACTGGCACATCAGGCGATCCTCTACCCTCCCTTTCTAGACTATACTCTGTTAACTCTGAGAGAAGAAATAACTGCTCCGTATAGCAACGAAAGTTAAAATGTAGATTTCTATGAGCTTCAAACTAGAAGCTCCTGAAAAATAGTGCTCCAGATATTCTATTTAATAAAACAAAATTAAGACCATCTCTAAGGAATAAGGAAGAGATTCACAAGTAAAATATTCACAAAATGTGAAAGGTGTTATGAAATTGACTAATACCGCTGGACGCGGTGGCTCACACCTGCAATCGCAGCACTTTGGGAGGCCGAGGTGGGTGGGTCACCTGAGGTCAGGAGTTCAAGACCAGCCTGGCCATCATGGTGAAACCCCCTCTTTAAAAAAAAATTAAAAATTAAAAAAGAAGAAATTGACTAATACTTACATCTTCCAGTGGTGTTATAGATGCACTCTCTCCTCCATAGTAAGGGTTTCGATCCATATGAAGAACTTTCTTGCCATTCACTGACATTATACCAGACAGGATACATTCCTATAGAAAAAGCATAGTATCTTGAAAAGTTCTGCAGCATGTTTAAAACAGATTTTTTTTTTAAAGTCCACCATTACACATTCTGTTAATTATACTTAACATTCATGCAACATGTGACTTAATTTATGGAAAAAGCCCTTAAGAAACCAGGGGTCCAAGTGTGGCCTGCGGGCCCTGTGCGTCCCAAAATTAAAACTGTTTTCATAACAACACTAAGATATTAGTCACCTTTTTATATTTATTTATTTTTTTTGAGACAGAGTTTCACTCGTTGCCCAGGCTGGAGTGCAATGGCGTAATCTCAGCTCACTGCAACCTCCACCTCCCAGGTTCAAGCGATTCTCCTACCTCAGCCTCCCGAGTAGTTGAGATTACGGGCGCCCACCACCACGCCCAGCTAATTTTTTGTATTTTTAGTAGACACAGGGTTTCACCACACAGGCCAGGCTGGTCTTGAACTTCTGACCTCAGGTGATTCTCCTGCCTCTGCCTCCCAAAATGCTGGGATTACAGGTGTGAGCCATGGCACCCAGCCTACTCACCTTTTTAAACACTGTTGATATTTCCACTCAAGATGTAAAATCGATGGTGAATAAAACAAATATGACAGGGCTCTAAACTATACTAGAAGTCATTACATTCTTCATCACCAGGCATTCACTTAAGAATTTCCTTGATAAAAGCATTAAAAAGTAACTTTACTGGCCAGGCATGGTGGCTCACGCCTGCAAGCCCAGCACATTGGGAGGCCAAGGCGCGTGGATCGCTTGAGCCCAGGAGTTTCAGATCAGCCTGGGCAAAGTGGTCAAGCCCTGCCTCTACACAAAAATTAGCCAGGCATGGTGGTGCATGTCTATAATTTCAGCTACTCAGGAGGCTGAGGCAGAATCGCTTGAACCCAGGAGGCGGAGGCTGCCGTGAGCTGAGACTACACCACTGCACTCCAGCCTGGGTGACAGAGCAAGGCTGAGTCACAAAAAAAATAAATAAATAAATTCATTAAACATACAACCTTCAATAATCATCTTTTAAATATTCTGTGTGACAAAATGGGAAATAGCACTTTGGCTCAGGTAAAACCTTCCATGCCACTCATCTGTAAGCTGAGCTAGCCACTTTTTTATGAATAATCATTTTTATTTGAAAGAACTGACCAACAAACTACAGTTATTCAGATTTAGGTGTTTGACATTTTCTCAAAGAATAACATAAAGGAAAATAACTGACATATTTGTTGCCAATAACAAAAAGTCAAATTTTAAATGAAAATTAGAATTACAGAAAACTTGGCCAGGTGCAGTTACTCATGCCTGTAAATCCCAGCACTCTGGGAGGCAGGGGTGGTCAGATCACCTTATGTCAGCAGTTCAAGACCCCATCGCTACTAAAACTACAAAAAATTAGCCGGATGTGGTAGTGGGTGCCTGTAATCCCAGCTACTCAGGAGGCTGAGGCAGGAGAATCAGTTGAGCCTAGAATGTGGAGGCTGCGGTGAGCCAAGACCTTGCCATTGCACTCCAACCTAGCGGCAGCAAAACCAAATATTCATCTCAAAGAAAAAAAAAAAGAAAAAGAAAGAAAGAAAGGAAGAAAATATACTCTGGCAGATGGTTTAAGCCCAGGAGTTGGAGACCAGTCCAGGCAACATGGCAAAACCCTATCTCTGCAAAAAATACAAAAATTAGCTGGGCGTGGTGGCGAGCGCCTGTAGTCCTAGCTACTCAAGAGGCTGAGAGGTGAGGACTGCTTGAACCCATGAGGTCGAGGGTGCAGTGAGCTGTGATCAGGCCACTGCACTTCAGCCTGGGAGACAAAGTAAGATCCTATCTCAATAACAAAAAAAAGTGCATGTACATTTAAAATTGTTATACATGTTAACATATAATGGGTTTATTATTTGTCAGTGAATTATTTATTCCTCCATTTCTAATATGATCAATATCAATAGCTACAACCCTTGTAACAAAAGCTCTTCAAGGTCCTTAATTTTTTTAGAATGTAAACAGATCCTGAAGACTAAAAGCTTTGAAAACTAGAGCCCTAAGCAAAGCATCCAGGATAACCACCAATAAATTACAATCAACAGAAAAGTATAAACGACCACTCTCAGGAAAAAGATAAAGCAAGCACGGATACACTAAGACAAAACAAATTACGAAGAAGGAAAACATTAAAGAACACTAAAGAATGGAATTAATGTGAAAAAATACAAGGATGGGGCCTATAATCACTCAAAAAGGTAATCAGTGTTTTATTTCTTAAAGAGACAAAGAAAATTCCATGTATCTTTATCAATCCTTAATGTTTCTCAGATTTATCCAAAGGACCCTAGATGTCAAAAAACAATCTTATTCTCTAGAAGTCTATTTGACTCTGAAACCCTGATATTTAAAATTTGCACAAATTTCAAGTTTTCTTCCATAATGTATATACTCATTTCACTTTTAAATGTTTTAACTTACTTACCATGAGGTTCAAATCTTACTACAGAAGTGTAATTTTTCTTTTTTTTTTCTTTTTTTTTTTTTTGAGACAGAGTTTCGCTCTTCTTACCCAGGCTGGAGTGCAATGGCGCGATCTCGGCTCACCGCAACCTCCGCCTCCTGGGTTCAGGCAATTCTCCTGCCCCAGCCTCCTGAGTCTCTGGGATTACAGGCACACGCCACCATGCCCAGCTAATTTTTTGTATTTTTAGTAGAGACGGGGTTTCACCACTGTTGACCAGGATGGTCTCGATCTCTTGACCTTGTGATCCACCCGCCTCAGCCTCCCAAAGTGCTGGGATTACAGGCTTGAGCCACCGCGCCCGGCCTAATTTTTCTTTTTTTGACCCTAACCCTAACCTGTCGTCCACACTGAAGTGCAGTGGCGCGATCCCAGCTCGCTGCAACCTTTGCCTCCCGGGTTCAAGTGATTCTCCTGTCTCAGCCTCCTGAGTAGCTAGGATTATAGGCAGGCACCACCATGCCTGGCTAATTTTTGTATTTTTAGTAGAGATGGGCTTTCACCATGTTGGCCAGGGTGGTCTTGAACTCCTGACCTTGTGATCCACCCACCTCGGCCTCCCAAAGTACTGGGATTACAGGCATGAGCCACTATACCTGGCCTGAATCATCTTTTCTTTGGCTCAAGAAACAAACCATTCTAAGCACTCCAGAAGGCCCTCATGCCCTACTCCAATCATAACCACCACCATCCCCCAGCACTCTCATAATTTCTTTTTTGTTTTTCGTTTTGTTTTTTCACTCTCATAATTTCTAATAACAAAGATTTGGATGGCAGGGCGCGGTGGCTCACGCCTGTAATCCTAGCACTTTGGGAGGCTAAGGTGGGTGGATCACCTGAGGTCAGGAGTTCAAGACTAGCCTGGACCATCTTAAAAAAAAAACAAAAAAAAACAAAGATTTGTTCTGCCTGCTTCTGAACTCCATAAAAATGGAATCATGGGGCCGGGCGCGGTGGCTCAAGCCTGTAATCCCAGCACTTTGGGAGGCCGAGGCGGGTGGATCACGAGGTCAAGAGATCGAGACCATCCTGGTCAACATGGTGAAACCCCGTCTCTACTAAAAATACAGAAAAAAATTAGCTGGGCATGGTGGCGCGTGCCTGTAATCCCAGCGACTCAGGGGGCTGAGGCAGGAGAACTGCCTGAACCCAGGAGACGGAGGTTGCGGTGAGCCGAGATCGCGCCATTGCACTCCAGCCTGGGTAATAAGAGCGAAACTCCGTCTCAAAAAAAAAAAAAAAAAAAAATGGAATCATGTGTATTTATTTTCTGCATCTGACATTATGCAATGTTTCAAAATTCTTTCAAGTTTTGTGTGTGGTCTATTTATTCTCATTGCTATAGAGCAGAAATCCCCAAAGGCCATCAGCCAAATCCAGCCTGAAGACTATTTCTGTAAAGTTTTATTGGCAAATACTCATATCTGTTCATGTACATACTGTTTATGGCTGTTCTCCTAGTACCACAGCAGAGTTGGGCAGCTGTGACAGAGACCAGAAAGTCTACAGCACCTAAAATATTTGCTCTCTGGACCTTTCCAGAGAGTACACCTAACCCTGCAAGCAGGCTTCTCAGTGTGGGTCCTCACTTGGCACCACCTGTCAAATTGTTAGAAATGTAAATTATAAGCAGAATCTCAAACTTCAGGTTTATATACATCAGCTGGAGGGCTTGAAAAAAAAAAAAAAAAAAAAACACACAGATAGCTAGGCCCCATCTCCAGAGCTTCTTAGTTAGTAGGACTAAGGTTGGGACTGAGAATTTGCTCTTAAAATAAGGTGTAAAGCCAGGCGTGGTGGCTCACGCCTGTAATCCCAGCACTTTGGGAGGCTGAGGTGGGCAGATCACCTGAGGTCAGGAGTTCAAGAAACCTGTCGAAACCCTGTCTTTAAAAAAGAAAAATTTTTAAATTAAAAAATTTAAAACAAGGTGTAATACGGGCCAGGCAGTGTGGCTGATGCCTGTAATCCCAGCACTTTGGGAGGCCAAGGTGGTTGGATCACTTGGGGCCAGGAGTTCACGACCACCCTGGCCATCATGGTGAAACCCCATCTCTTAAAAAAAAAAAAAAAAAAAGAAAGAAAGAAAGAAAAACAATTATTAAAAAAAAAAAAAGTGTAATATGAAAAAAAAAAAGAGAGAGAGATGGGGCAGGGGCAGACAGGGTCTCACTCTGTTGCCCAGCCTAGAGTGTAAGTGATGTGATCATGGCTCACTGCAGCCTCAACCTCCAGGCTCAACAGATCCTCTCACCTCAGCCTCCCGATTCGCTGGGACTACAGGTGTGTGCCACTACACCTGCCTAACTTTTTAATTTTTTTGTAGAGATGGTGATCTCACTATGTTGCCCAGCGTTGGCCTTGCAAAGCAACCTTTGCCTAAGCAATCCTCCCACCATGTCCTCCCAAAGTGCTGGGGTTACAGGTATCAGCCACCACTGATGATGAGGTGTTAGTGATGATGCTGGTCCAGGACCAATTTCGAGAATTACTAAAGCTGTGTTTGCAAGTTTTATTATATAAAAATAACCTGGAGATGCTGTTAAATTGTAGATTCTGATTCTGTGTAGTATCTGGGTTGGGGCCTAAAATTCCGTATTTCTGGTAAATTCTCAGGTGTTGCAGATGCAACTGATCTATGGATCGCACTTCACGTAACAAAGCTGTAGAGGATTCCATTGAATGAATATACCACAATTTACTTCTCCATTCTACTCTTGGTGGATATTTGGATAGTTTCCAGTTTTTTACTGTTACAAATAATGCTCTGTCAACATTTTCATATGTATCTTTTAAGTGTGCATTCTGTTACATATCAAGAAGAGCATGAATATATTCAATTTCAACAGATATTACCAAACAGCTTTCCAAAATGGTTGTACCAACTTACACTTTTGTCAGCAGTGGGTCAAAGTCCCCATTGTTTCAAATCCTTGACTACTTATACTGTTGCCTTTTTAATTTTAGCCATTCAAGTTAAGAAGTGATTTAAGGGGCCCAGTGACTCACACCTGTAATCCCAGCACTTTGGGAGGCCAAGGCCAGCAGATCACAAGGTCAGGAGGATCCAGACCAACCTGGCCAACATGGTTAAACCCAGTCTATACTAAAATACAAAAAATTAGCCAGGTATGGTGGTGTGTGCCTGTAGTCCCAGTTACTGGGGAGGCTGAGGCAGAGGAATAGCTTGAACCCGAGGCAGAGGTTGCAGTGAGCCAAGATCACACCAATGCACTCCAGCCTGGCAGCAGACTCCATCTCCCAAAAAAAAGAAAGTGATTTAATTTGCATTTCCTGATGACAAATAAGTTTAAATAGTATATTAATAATTAGGGACTGGACGTGGTGCCTCACACCTATAATCCCAGCACTTTGGGAGGCCAAGGTGGGAGAATCGCTTGAGCCAATGAGTTCAACACCAGCCTAGGCAACATAGTGAGACCCCATCTCTACAAAAGAAAATAAAAAACTGTATACTGATGATCAGTCTAAGTGATAAAGCACTTTTGTTAAGTGGCTATTGAAAACCTTCCTCCATTGTTTAAATGGCTTTTCTTTTTCTCCCTTCTTTATAAAAGTACTTTACATACTATGGATATATATAACTCCTTTATTAGCTACATGTACTGCAATTATCTTCTTCCATTCTGTGGCTTGTCTTTTCACTTTCCTAATTATGTCTTCATAAATGGAAATGAAGGTATTCTACAACTACAGAAATAAACCCTAATACTGACTAAAACAATTTACTTTTGGGGGGAAAAAAACTAAAGCAGCACTAGCATACAGTTCCACATGAGAATAAAACACTGTCTTAAAAATAAGTTATGACACAACAGAGGAAGAACAAACAGTAACACTCAGCTGACAAAGTAGACTGCAGGGTTCAACTTTTTTTTTTTCTTTTTTTGAGACAGTCTCGCTCTGTCGCCAGGCACCAGGCTGGAGTACAGTGGCACAATCTTGGCTCACTGTAACCTCCGCCTCCCGGGTTCAAGCAATTCTCCTGCCTCAGCCTCCCGAGTAGCTGGGACTACAGGCTCACGCCACCACACCCAGCTAATTTTTGTATTTTTAGTAGAGACGGGGTTTCACCATGTTGGCCAGGATGGTCTCCATCTCTTGACCTTGTGATCCACTCACCTCGGCCTCCCAAAGTGCTGGTATTACAGGCGTGAGCCACCGTGACCTGTCAGGGTTCAACTTTTGAAAGCAAAATCTCAGCAAGCAAATTAGAGTGATCCACAGCTTCTACATATAACCTTTTGCACTAAGCATGACCCACTGGACCACAGCCATAAAGCAAGCACTGAGGCCTAAAATAAAGGGTCCAGTAATTCAAAGACATGGCTGAGTCCAAAGAGCTGACAGTAATTACCTTCAAAGGTACCACCTGGAGCAAATATGACATGAGCTAACCAAAACTAATAAAAAATCTGCAGGCCCACTCTATACCCAACTATTATAAAAGATTGCTTCTACACTGCTAAAAGAGTAAAATATGTAATAACACAAACATAATATTCTAAACTTTGTTTTAAAACATGAGGTGAGGTCATTAATTCATTGATAAAACTTATCAATCATATCTGGGCACAGATTAATGATCTTAAACTTTATTATTTTCCCAAATTAACAGCTCAAAATTAAAGTCTACTACAACCTATCTGGTGAATACGCAACATTCATAAGCAAAGCGCATCAAAGCCATAGAAACTAAGCTTCTCTTTTTCACTCTAGAAAAGCTGGTACATCTATCATGTACATCAAGAATACTGATAACTTTCACCAGGAAACTTGTATGTAAATGAATATTCACCAACATATGAGTTTTAAATGTTACAGGTAAGAGGACTCCACATCTAACTATAAACTCACCTACAAATGACCTAAGCAGGGTAAGAATACACATTCACAACCAAAATCACTAAGACTCTAAAACCATCTTCAGAATCCAAGGTCTGTATGACTAGCATCTGCCAGCCACCTGGCACTTGATGTTCTCCGACATAAAAGGAGGTAACCAGCCAAAATGGTTTTTAATTTTTTATTTCCTTTTTTATTTTTTTGACTTTGCCTCCCAAGTTGCTACAGGCGCATGCCACCACATCCAGCTGATTTTTGTATTTTCAATAGAGACAGGGTTTTACCATGTTGGTCAAGCTGGTCTCGAACCCCTGACCTCAGGTGATCTGCCCACCTTGGCCTCCCGAAATGCTAGGATTACAGGCATGAGACACCATGCCCGGCCGGTTTTTATTATTTAATTGCACCAAAGTGCTAGGATGTGTAGATATGTGGATGTGGGGCTGGGGGACGGAACCATCCATCAGCAATACTGACATTCTCTTCCTTCAGCATCCTACACATAATACCAGAGTTGCAATAATCGAAAACAGAATAACTCACTTGGAAAACACCCAAATATAATAGACAAAACACCTGAAGAGGCTGAATAGAATTTCTAAATATGAATTGTTATACCTATATGGTGTTTCCATGGCCAGTAATACTAAATAGTATGCTAAAAAAATTAATGCCCACTCCCCATCCCCAATTACAAAGCAACTTAAGACTTGGAAGGAAACAGAACCCCATCTCTACAAAAGATACAAAAACTACACGCCTCCTGTAGTCCCAGCTAACTTCGGAGGCTGAGGTGGGAGGATCACTTGAGCCTGGAAGCTTGAGGCTACAGTGAACGATGATCACACAACTGCACTCCAGCCTGGAAAGATTGAGACCCTGTCTCAAAAACAAACAAAAAAAACCCCCTCTATACCCTATCAAATCCTACTGCATTTTAAAGTTCTGTATGGGTCAGGTGCGGTGGCTCTTGCGTGTAATCCCAGCACTTTGGGAGGCTGAGGTAGGCAAATCACTTGAGGTCAGGAGTTCAGTACCAGCCTGGCCAACATGGTGAAACCCCGTCTCTACTAAAAACACAAAAAAATTAGCTGGGCATAGTGCTGAGTGCCTGTAATCCCAGCTACTTGGGAGGCTGAGGCAGGAGGACTACTTGAACCAGGCTCAGAGACTGCGCCACTGCACTCTAGCCTGGGTAACAGAGCGCTCTTGTCTCAAAAATAAAGTTCTGTTACAAAAAAAAAAAAAACTATCAAATATATACACACACACAAATGTGATCAGGAGTACAAAGTATCTAATAATTAATATTAAAGTGCCTTCTCAAAGCTACTTACCTAGAAATATGAGAAAATGCATTAACAAGAAAAATTTTAAATCAGTTCATTTTGGCTTAGGTGCGGTGGCTCACATCTGTAATCTCAGCACTTTGGGAGGCTGACGCGGGTGGATCACCTGAGGTCAGGAGCTTGAGACCAGCCTGGTCAACATGGTGAAACCTCGTCTTTACTAAAAATACAAAAATTACCTGGGTGTGGTGGCAGGCACCTGTTAGTTACTAGGCAGGCTGAGGCATGAGAGCTGCTTAAACCTGGGAGGTGGAGGTTGCAGTGAGCCAAGACCGCACCACTGCACTCCAGCCTGGGTGACAGGCTGTCTCAAAAAAATAAAAATCGCCAGGCGCGGTGACTCAAGCCTGTAATCCCAGCACTTTGGGAGGCTGAGGCGGGTGGATCATGAGGTCAAGAGATCGAGACCATCCTGGTCAACATGGTGAAACCCTGTCTCTACTAAAAATACAAAAAATTAGCTGGGCATGGTGGCGCGTGCCTGTAATCCCAGCTACTCAGGAGGCTGAGGCAGGAGAATTGCCTGAACCCAGGAGGCGGAGGTTGCGGTGAGCCAAGATCGCGCCATTGCACTCCAGCCTGGGTAACAAGAGCGAAACTCCGTCTCAAAAAAAAAAATAAAATAAGATAAAAATAAAAATCAGTTCATTTCAATGGTGTTTCTTACAGCAACAACATAATAAAAATGCCCATTTGTTTTATGCAGAATGTTTCTTTAAATGACTCTGCCCCTCCAGTGCATCTCATTAAAAACTGTCAAAGGATACCTTCTCTTGAAGTGTGGCTAATTATATCACTTTCCGGCTCAAAGTCCCCTCTCACTGCCTTGAAGATAATTTTCACATTTCTTAGCCCAGAATATTTCACATTGTTGTATGCCTTCTTTCTAACTCTATTATGCCTCTCCAAACCTTCTATTTCAAACAAAATAAACGACTCCCCATTCCCTACAAAATCCTTGACTTAGCACTGACTTACACTGCCCTCTGCCTAAAATCATTCCTCCATTCAAAGCTTGCCAATATTTTGTTAAAGCCAGCTAAATATCTCCTATTTTATGAAGGTTTTCCTGATTCCCTGTCTGAATTCTCATCAATGTACCTCTTAAGGGACTTGGTACTTTCTCATACTAATTCTTATTAGTTATACTACTCCCAACATGAGAGCAAGCTACTTATAGACAGATTCTGTGTTTACCTTTTTACTGCCCATAACTGATCACAATAGTCACTGGAAGCTTAAATAACTGAAACTAGTACTCCAGTAACTCTCCAATCAGGTACCATGGGAGGGAAGACAGAGGTAACTGCAGCGTATCACACATGTGAACATCTACCAGTGGCCTTTAAAACCCAATGTCGCCGGGCGCGGTGGCTCAAGCCTGTAATCCCAGTACTTTGGGAGGCCGAGGCGGGTGGATCACGAGGTCAAGAGATCGAGACCATCCTGGTCAACATGGTGAAACCCCGTCTCTACTAAAACTACAAAAAATCAGCTGGGCATGGTGGCACGTGCCTGTAATCCCAGCTACTCAGGAGGCTGAGGCAGAGAATTGCCTGAACCCAGGAGGCGGAGGTTGCGGTGAGCCGAGATCGCGCCACTGCACTCCAGCCTGGGTAACATGAGCGGAACTCCGTCTCAAAAAAAAAAAAAAAAAAAAAAAAACCCAATGTCACACTATTGTCATCCCTACATGCTAAAATGTCTAATTTCACTTGATTTTATTTTGGCCAGGAAGCTTAAGACTGGTTTAAACTGCCTACAACATAGCTCCCTAGTGCATTTGTAAATATTGATCCTACGATCACTACTGTTGTGAATAGAAAGTCCTTTGTCTACAGAACTCTTACACCACCATAACCAAGAACTCTCAAAAAGCAAATCTAAGATTAAGCAAATCCAAGAGGCAATCTGAATTACAGTTTGGAATTTTAAAATCAAGTACAAAACCTCCTCTCTGAATCTGATATCACAAAATTTTGATAAAGAGAAATGGGGAAAAGTATCTGGGATGTAAAGCAAGTTTTTATTTTTATTTTTATTTTTTTTTGAGACGGAGTTTCGCCCTTGTTGCCCAGGCTGGAGTGCAATGGCGCGATCTCGGCTCACCGCAACCTCCGCCTCCTGGGTTCAGGCAATTCTCCTGCCTCAGCCTCCTGAGTAGCTGCGATTACAGGCACACGCCACCATGCCCAGGTGAATTTTTGTATTTTTAGTAGAGACGGGGTTTCACCATGTTGACCAGGATGGTCTCGATCTCTTGACCTCGTGATCCACCCGCCTCGGCCTCCCAAAGTGCTGGGATTACAGGCGTGAGCCACCGCGCCCGGCGTAAAGCAAGTTTTTAAACATATAATGCTGAGAATCATCTGGGTAAATATCACTAAATTAAATATTTCTATTGATAAATCCTTACTGTGTAGAACAAAAAAACGGAATAAAAGAACCCTCTGAGAAGCACAAATAGCTATGAAACTTTTTTTTTTAATCTATGTCTAACAAGACTTGTGAATTTATTTCCAAGCCCTTAGTAAATTATGTGCAAATTATGTGGTGAGAAGCTGCCTACACATGCTGAAAGCAGAGAAAAGTGAATGTTGTCAGCCTAACAGTGAGAAAGAGGGGAAAAAAATTTGGAGCGTAAACTGAATAGCTCAAAAAGCAGAGCAGCCTGAGAGGAAAGGGAGCAAAAGTTCCTACCAACCTGATGGAGTCTTCACAACTTCACCATGTTACAGCTTAACACAATCATTAATCTTCATGATGTGAAATCTTAAGTTATCGAGTAAATTGTTTTAGTTAAAAAAAAAAAGTTGTGACAGCATTTAGAAAGGCATTATCCAAAAGCTGTGGCTCGTTAGAGATAACCCTTAATTCCTTAGAAAATTCAAGTGCGTGGAATATTCCATTTCTTTTACACACAGAATGAAGATTTTAGTCCCTTATACCAAATCATTTTGTATCTTCTTTATTAGCATTACCATCAACATTTGCGATTGTGAGCTTGGACTTAACAACTGATACAATCACAGCACTAAGCAACACAAAAACTCCAGCACTTTCTTCACTTCTTTAAAAGTAACAAGTTTCTAGCACTTAAAGTACCTGCCTTTTTTTAGGTTCTTCAATCTCAGGCACTAAATATAAAGTAAATTTGGAGAAAATTAACTCCAGGCACTCAAAAGTTAATTCTAACCTGAGTTCTAACTTTGGTTTTCTCTTCTTCTAGTTTTTAGTCATCTAATTCCTGGTATCACTAAAAATAAGGATATAAGATTTCTCATTATCAAAATCATCCTGTCATCATTACTCCTATCAATGATGTTAATAATGTAATTTGAATCACATTATTGATGTATCAAAGAACATCTCAGAAAATTTAGGAAGGCTCAGAGATTAAAGTTATCACAGCCACAAAATAACAGCAGAAATGGGTCTGATTTCTAGTTAAGTATTCATCCATCATTCATCAAAGAGTTCACAATTCAAATGAAAATTTTTAAAAAGTGCATTATCTTAACTTGTTATATAAAAAGACTGTTTCACCATCTTTGATACAAAGTGATGTGAACGAGGCTTGTGGAAGCCCGCATGATGGTGGATTTGCATTCACTTGTCCATGCTCAACTGACCTCATTTGTGAGCAAATCTCAAAGACCAACAACCACCATAGAAAAACGGTGGAACTAACTGGCTCTTACAACATGCTGGCAGCAACGCTACCCATTCCAACCGGCAAAATCCACCACAAACTACTAAGCTCAGCCTGGAATCCCAATTAGGCACTTAAAAAACACACACCACACACACACAAAACCTGCAATGGGTAGGGCCTATTCATTTAGCCGTCCAACAGTCTTCCAGCTTCTCCAAGGCTTATTCCTGGACTGGTCAAACAAAGTATTCGGAATGAATAACCTCTAATATTTGCATATAACTATAAACGGAAAAATGACAGCCCAGAAAAACACCATTATAATTATTAACAAACATTTCCTTAAAAAACTGCCAAATAAAAGTTCAAAGGTTTTCTCTTGCCTAGAGACATCGAAAATTGTTATTTGGGATGTTACCTGTGGGAGGAAAACATTAGTTTGATCCTGAGAGATTATAATAAATTTCAAAAAATTTGAAGGGTAAATCTACATTAAATGACTCAGGAATTTGAGGTCAGAGTACATAGGATAAACAAGATTCACATCAGTATTCATCTTAATTATGATCAAGCAGCCCCAAGTCAGAATTTCAAATTTCCCCCAAAATTTTGTTAAAATATTTTTTTCAAATTGAATTCCTTTGCAAGATGAAGTCTTCATAAAAAAAAAAAAAAAAAAAAAAAACGCAAACTACAGCACCTGCCTGCATTATCTGCAAATTACCTAAAGTTCTCTAAGCAGACAGATAACCAGGAAAATCAATATACCACGTTATTAGGTACACCTTGCATTCATATATCACAATGCATTCTTCATGTTATTATCTTCCAACTCCCTATAGAAAGCTTCGGAGTACAGAGAACTTGGCCTCTAGCAATCCATCACCAATCCAGTTGTTAGGGAAGAGAGTCCAGAAGAGACAAAGGAGGCAGGAAACCCACCAAACAAAAGGAAAAGGCGGCGAAGGTCAGGTGCGAAAGTATTTGATAGATAAGTTTTGAAAAAACTCAATTTCAATTCTACAGATGCTCAGTAAGTGCAAGGGAGGGTAGCTAGAAGGATTCAGTGATATTTCTTATGGGGGGGGGGAGCGGGAAGGATTAAAAGACTATTTCTGCGTTTTCTCCAAAAATATAAGTTGTCAATCCCTGGCAGTTCCGAATCAGTGATTATCCAAGACTTGTCGCGAAATCCCGTGCTCGGCTTTGGCAGACAGACTGACCCGGGGCAGCGGCCGAGGCGGAGTAGGAAACCGCGAGGCCTGTACCGTCCCCTCCGCCTCGGGTGCTCGTTTCCAACCGCGAGAGGTCACCCGCCCAAAGCAGGGCGCCGGAGCCTCGGCCCGGGCGGGTTTCTCCCTCTCCTCCGCTTCCGCAGGGAGCGAGCGCAGCCTCCGGGCTCGGCCGTTACCCCGCGCCCGAGCCTCGCGGCCCGCGCCTCCATTTCCCCGCCTGCCCCTCACACTGGGATCCGCCCGCTCGCCCCGGAACGCGGGGCGCCCCCAAGCTGCCCGTGCCCCCACCCACGACTCCCGTCAGGAAAACTACGGCTGACGGCAGAACGAGACCCCCGAGGACCTGCGACCCGCGGGCCGTGCAGGAGACAGGGGTGCGCCCGCCCTGGCCCCTCAGCCCCGGCGCCCACCGTCAGGCCAGTGCCCAGCACGATCACGTCGTACTCCTCATTCATGGCGGGGCAGGCGCGGACGCAGGACCCGAGAAAGGAGAAGGCGCAGGGGCTCCGAGACCACTCTACGAGGCTGGGAGGCGCTCTCGGGAGCGAGGGAAAAGGGAAGAGACAGCAGAGGAAAATGGAGCTGGCAACGAAGGAAGACCAGCCACCACCTCAGACGGGAAGAGAAGAACCGAGCAGGGAGTGGAGGGAGCGGGAGGGGAAGGCGGTGACTGAGCCTCCGCAGCCGGGGCGTGGCCTGCAGGCGCCGCGAGGGCCGCCAATCAGGCACTCCCGGCACTCTCACTGGCTACGTGCCTGTCTCTCGCTCAACTTTTTCCTTCCCCGCCTCTCGCGAGAGGAAACGGGTGGAGCGTCACCATTTTGGCTTCCGGTTCTCCGTGCGGCTTCTGCCACGGTGGTCTGGGACGCGGCGCGCGGGCTGGGGCGGAGGTGACGGAACAGCGGGCGGGGACTGGTCCCGGCCACCACGCTCCTGACTCCCGCCGTCGGGGCGGGAGCTCGCACGGTCCAAGGTCCCAGAGCTGGACCGCCGCCCTGGAACTTTGAGCGGGCGCGTGCGGTGGCCACGTGGGCGAGGAACGCGGGCCAGGCCGCCTTTCGGGGGTGGCGGCCGTGGTTCCTCTGCGGGGCTGGGTTCGCCGGGGCCGGAGCCCGCCGGAAAGAGTTCGGAAATCACACGTGGCCTGTTTCCCGCCCTGTGTCCTCCCTGTTTGGTGGATTGCCGGGCGGGTGCCTTCGGAAATTGGGAGGAGGAAAAGCGGCTTCTTTTGAAAAAGTAACCCTTAGATGAGAGTGAAGGCCAGGTTTCATTGGGAAGCCGATCTGCACCTACCGAGGACTGTAACTTAAAGCCGCTGTGAATGTCGTAGCTGGTCATTGTATGCAAAGTTTAGGCCCTAAGAAACTGTTCCTTGCTTGCCTTCTACCCGTTCTTCCCTTTTTCTAGAATGATCTTAGGGATCTCTAGCTTCAGTGAGAACACAGGTGTAACAGAAGTTGTGTTCTCAGCTCCAAGAGGCAGACCCCACGAAAGCCTAGGCAGGTGAATTTCCCAAAGGCTTTGACAGTTGGAAAACCTGTTTTTTCAGCACGTGATAAATCTGCATAGTCAGCAAACAATGAAGATTTGGTATTCAAGAACTCAAGTACTTCTCTATGACAGCTATTTAGAGCATGCCTTGATAGACCGAACTTCCTCATATTGAAATCATTCAGATTGATTGAAATTTGATTCAGATTCAGATTGAGGAAAGAATGGAACAACTTTTCACAATGTTTTTCACCCATAAAGAAGGTATATAATATTGGACCATGGACCTTTTGGTGGGGGAGGGGAGAAGAAAGCAAAAGTAAAGTTTAAATTTACATTGTCTTAATTTGATTGTGTATATTTGTGACCAAAGGAATTAGTGCAAAGTTGGCCATACAACTGATTATGCAGCAGTGAGGGTAACTGTTCTATTAGCTAAGTAGATGATGACTAAAGAAGGTCCGTCTGCTCAAGCCTGTAATCCCAGCACTTTGGGAGGCCGAGGCGGGTGGATCACTAGGTCAAGAGATCGAGACCATCCTGGTCAACATGGTGAAACCCCGTCTCTACTAAAAATACAAAAAATCAGCTGGGCATGGTGGTGCGTGCCTGTAATCCCAGCTACTCAGGAGGCTGAGGCAGGAGAATTGCCTGAACCCAGGAGGCGGAGGTTGCGGTGAGCCGAGATCGCGCCATTGCACTCCAGCCTGGGTAAAAAGAGCGAAACTCCGTCTCAAAAAAAAAAAGAAGGTCCGTCTGTTGCGCTGTCTTCAAGTCATCAGGGGGTCATACTACCTCTATTAGTGAAGTACTCTTTTTTAAAATTTTTCTGAGACAATCTCGCTCTGTCGTCCAGGGTGGAGTGCAGCAGTGCAATCATGGCTCACTGCAGCCTCACAATAAAGTGAATGGCACGAGCCCGCAGTCCCAGCTACTCAGGAGGCTGAGCTGGGAGGATCACTTGAGCCCTGGAAGGTCAAGGCTACAGTGAGCCGTGATGAGCCATCCTCCCATCTCAGTCTCCCGAGTAGCAGGGACCAGAAGTACAGGCCACCACTCCTGACTACTGACCCATTTTTTTTCAACTAGCAATAACGAGCCTTTTTCATAATTGCCATCAGCCTCTGACTGTTGAAGTGGAATTTAAGCATGTCAGCTGAATTATGTTACCATGTTTTAGATGAAGACTATTTCATCAATACTCAATTACTGAGAAACTCTAAAACACTGAGATAAGGGAATTGAATTTAAGGCTAATAAGGATCCCTTCCTTACACCTACATTCAGTTTAGTTCTCAGTACAGGACCTATTGCCCTACAGAAGGACGACAACCAAACCTGGTCTGAGCTTCAATGAACTGAGGCAATCTAAAATTCTCTACCTGGGCAGGGCACGATGGTTCACACCTGTAATCCCAACACTTTGGGAAGCTGAGGTGAGAGGATCACTTGGGGCCAGGAGTTCGAAACCAACCTGGGCTGTACAGCCTGAGCAACAAACTGAGACCCCTGTCTCTATAAAAAAATTAGCTGGACATGATGGCAAGAGCCTGCAGTTCCAGCTTCTCAGGAGGCAGAGCTGGGAGGATCACTTGAGCCCCGGAAGGTCATGATGATGCCACTGCACTCCAGCCTGGGGAACAGAACAAGGCCCTGTCTCAAAAAAAGAAAATTCTGTGCCTGTTCTTTGATCTTCCACCCCAACCCATTCTAGTTGCTAGGGAACTTGTAAATGACAAATACCAGTTAAGGTGAAGAGGCTTGAAAGCCACTAATTGGTTCAGTGGATCTCATGCCACAGATGGCAGTTCCTGCTAGAGTGAAACCTTAGGTTTAGGGGAAGTAGGTTGGTTGGTGAAGATGAGTGGAAAACATCAAAATACCAAAATTAGCCAGGCGTGGTGGCTCGCGCCTATAATCCCAGCTACTCAGGAGTCTGAGGCAGGAGAATCACTTGAACCCAGGAGGTGAAGGTTGCAGTGAGCCAAGATTGTGTCACTGCACTCCAGCTTGGGGGAAAAAGCAAGACTCCATCTCAAAAAAAAAAAAAAAAAATTGTGCATTCTTAAATATGACCTAATCCCTCAGTCCAGCCTCTGCAGATCTCTCCAACTCTATCTCGTAGTGCCCCCTGGCTTCTTGATCATTAAACCCCAAACATGCTTCTGTTTCAGTTCCTAGAATCTGGTCCAGCCTTTAACCATCCGAGGGCCTTTGCATTCTTGGTTCCATGGCTACCACCCCTCACTTCCCCCTTCACACAGCTACTTTTTTCACTTCCTTAGGTTTCAGCTTTCCCCTCCACCATCATTCTGTATCTTCACCCTGCTTATTCCTCTCACTGCTTTTATTAGAGTGGTAGTTATTTTCTTGTTGTTTGCCTGGCAAAGTGGATATAAACGCCATAGGAAAAGGGATATTAAGCCTGGACACCCTGTAAAGGATGAGTAACTAGTTAACAAATGAATAGGGGACCTGGAAGTTGAGCCCCAGATCAACAAGGACTGCATGTGATGAAATGGGCATTAGTCCCTTTTTTTTTTTAGAGACGGGGTCTCACTGTGTTCCCCAAGCTGGAGTGCAGTGGCACAACCAGAGCTCTGTGCAGCCTCAGCGTCCCGGGTTGAAGTGATCCTCCTTCCTCCACCTCCTAAGTAGCTGGGAATACAGGCATGTGCCACCACGCCCAGCTAATTTTTGTATTTCTCGTAAAGATAGAGTGTCACCTTGTTGCCCAGACTAGTCTCGAACTCTTGGGATCAAGTAGTCTGCTCGCCACAGCGTCCCTAACTGCTGTGGTTACAGGTGTGAGCCACCACGCCAGGCTCCAGTTCCTCTTGATACTTTGGAGAAGTACAACTTTTCTTCTAGGAAGAGATATTAATACTAATATTTTAAATAGTCTTAGAGATAGGACCTATAAAATATAAACCTGTGTAAAACCTGGATAGCTAATGCTGCAGAGGAAACATAATGGGATCTCTAGAAAGGAATTTTAACATAGTTCCAAAAATATCTAATTCCTAGCTTATGATCATTCGCCCACAACCATCCCCTACAAACTGTTTGTCTGCTCCCAGTCTTTATTTTTTTATTTTATTTATTTATTTTTGAGACAGAGTTTTCCTTTTGTCACCCAGGCTGGAGTGCAGTAGCATGATCTCGGCTCACTCCAACCTCTGCCTCCCAGGTTCAAGTGATTCTCCTGCCTCAGCCTCCCAAGTAGCTGGGATTACAGGTGCCAGCTACCACAGCCAGCTAATCTTTATATATATATATATATTTTTTTTTCTTGATATTGTTTCTTTATTTTTTATGCTTATGACACATTATACATACACACAAATGTATATAGGTACATACATACACATCAACGGCACTGATTTTGGTACACATCAGAATTACTTAGAGAGTTTGTTAAAAATGGAGATTCCGGAGCCCCACTCTGTGAGTTTGGACAATAGGTCCCACATTCTCAAATGCCCCCTGCCCCCAAGGTGTTTTTATACAGATGGTAGACTCACTCTGAAAAACACTAGAACATACATTCTTAAAATTCAGACACTGAATTATGGGTATGATCGTTCTTTCTTGGTCAGAGACAAGAAAATATTCTCAAGACAAGTGAGATTTTGAGTCCAGGTAAAGGAAAAATAATATTTACAAAAAATAGCAACTGGAATGAAAGAGGAAGATGATGGAATACAGACTGCTTTTGGAACTGCTTTATGCATTTCATATTATGAAGAGAATATTTTTCCTAAAATGAGTGAAGCTGCCCTGCTAACAGTAACTTTTAGGCTGAGACAAAACAATATTCAATTAGAATTCTAATTTCCATTAGAAACTGGTAAGTGGAAACACCAAAAGGCTTACAGAAAAAGTAAATCACAAAAATACAAGCTTGTAAAGCAGTGTTCACATTTTTAACTTCAGGAAAAACTTAAGGATTCAAGGTATGAGGCAAAAGTCATAATGGTTGTCAGGTTCAGGAGTTTGGAAGCGCATATAGTGCCTTATCTGCTGTTCCCTAGTCTTTCTCTTGATTTCCATCATCTGCCCTACAAACCTTTCTACATCATCTCTCGCTTCATTGTGCCCACTATGCCTGTTAGGTATGGCCCATGGAAAATTAAGGACAAGTCGCCTAACTCGCCCCCGTCTGATATTTCCTCCAGGCTTCTGCCCTTCACCCTCTCCCGAATGGCGGGATTCTTCTACATTCTACTTGGGGACCTGCTCCCCTCCTTCGTTTTCTTGTTGGGGATTTTTCCCGTCGAGATTGTTTGCCGCTAGTTCCTCTTTAGACTCCATTACTCCTGTGCCTATCCTCGTGATCTCTTCCTCCTCCCGATTCTTGACGCGAGGTGCGCCGCCGGACACTTAGGCCTGCTTCCCCTCCGCTTCCTACTTTCGGGGCCGCCCCTGGCCCGCACGTCCTCAGGGCCACCTGGAGCAGGTACCGCCGCCGAGAAGGGAGCGAGCGATGGCGGCTCTGACGCCAGAGCGAGACCAGACTCCTAATCTTTATATTTTTAGTAGAGACGGGGTTTCACCATGTTGGCCAGGCTGGCCTTGAACTCCTGGCCTCAAGCGATCCACCCACCTTAGCCTCCCAAAGTGCTGGGATTACAGGTGTGAGCCACCATGCCCGGCCCTGCTCCTAATCTTTATTTCTGCTCAAACCAGAATTCTAGATATCATCCTTGATCCTGTCTCCTTTCTCTCCTTCCATATCTATTCTGGTTTTCTATTGCAGTGTACAAACCACTCCAAAATTTAGTGGCTTAAAAACAAACAAACAAAAAAAACTAGCGGCTTAAAACAACAACATATTATCTGTATGGATCGAATGGGTCAGCCAGGTGGTAATTGCCTGGGTCTTTCACACAGCTTCAGTTAGTGGCTGGGTGCAGTCATCTGAAGGTTCTACTGAATTGGACCTTCGAGATGGCACATTCACATGGCTGACAGCTGAGGCTGGCCATCGGCTGGAAGCTTGGCTGGGGCTGTCAACCGGAGCAGCTATGCATGGCCTCTCTGTTTGGCTTGCACTTCTCAGAGTGGTTGTGTTGAAAGAAACAAGAAGTGGAAGTCTCTGAAAGCCTGGGCCCGGAAACTGGCCCAGAGTCACTTCTGCCTTGTTCTACTTGTCAGCGCAGTCACAGGGCACACCAAAATTCAGATGCAAGAACTACAGAGCCTGTCTTTCCATTGGAAGAGTATTAACAAATTAGTAGCCTGCTTGCTTGCTTTCCCTCCCTCCCTTCCTTCCTTCATTTTCTTTCTTTC
>NW_022437040.1:5471092-5486154 GCF_009761245.1 Sapajus apella | reverse complement strand
CGGAGTTTCACTCTTGTTACCTAGGCTGGAGTGCAATGGCACGATCTTGGCTCACCGCAACCTCCGCCTCCCGGGTTCAGGCAATTCTCCTGCCTCAGCCTCCTGAGTAGCTGGGATTACAGGCATGCACCACCATGCCCAGCTAATTTTTTGTATTTTTAGTAGAGACGGGGTTTCACCATGTTGACCAAGATGGTCTCGATCTCTTGACCTCGTGATCCACCTGCCTCGGCCTCCCAAAGTGCCGGGATTACAGGCTTGAGCCACCGCGCCCGGCCTTCTCTCTTCTTTTTGAGATGGAGTCTTGCTCTGTTGCCCAGGCTAAAGTGCAACTTTAGGCATGATCTCGGCTCACTACAACTTCCGTCTCCCAAATTCAAGCGATTCTCCTGCCTCAGCCTCCTGAGTAGCTGGGATGACAGGTGCGTGCCACGACATCCGTCTAATATTTGTATTTTTAGTAGAGATGGGGTTTCACCATGTTGGCCAGGCTGGTCTCAAACTCCTAGCCTCAAGTGATCCACCAGCTGCAGCCTCCCAAAGTGCTGGGATTACAGGTGTGAGCCACCGTGCCCGGTAGTAGCCATCTTTAATCTGCCACAGTACCCCGTTAAAGTTTGGCCATTCCACCTCATACAAATCCTTCCAGTCCCTTCGCTTCACCCTCACTGCCACAACCCGAGTGCAGACCACCAAGTTCTCTCCTCGATCCTGGTCCCAGCTTCCTAATTGGACATGTGGTGTTCAGTTCAGGTGGCTCAAACCCATTCTCTGTATTGTAGCCCAAGTGATCTTTATAAAAATCAAAAGTGACCAAATCGACCATGTCTTTAAGATCTTTCATGGGTCTCCATTGCTATTAGGATAAAGTCCACACACCTGGTCATTTCCTAACATGAACATGAGGGATCTGGGTTTGAATTACCTATTCCACCAAATCTCTCACCATAACCCTTCTCCACCCCTTATCATGTTAATTTTTTTCTTTTTCTTTTTTTGGAGATGGGGTTTTACTACGTTTTCCAGGCTGGCCTGGAATTCCTGGGGTCAAGCGATCCTCAGCCTTCCGAGTAGCTGGAACTATATTCATCATATTTTCTTGAATCAGAAAATCAGTCAGCATCCAGTCAGAAAGACAGGAACCATTCTAAGTTTGGGTTTTTTTTTTTGGTTTTTTTTTTTTTTGAGATGAAGTCTCGCTCTGTTGCCCAGGCTGGAATACAGCGGCATTATCTCAGTTCACTGCAACCTCCGCCTCCTGAGTTCAAGCAATTCTCCTGCCTTAGCCTCCCGAATAGCTGAGACTACAGGCACCCACCACCATACCCGGCTAATTTTTTGTATTTTTTTTAGTAGAGATGGGATTTCACCATGTTAGCCAGGATGGTTCATTGTGACCTTGTGATCCGCCCGCCTCAGCCTCCCAAAGTACTGGGATTACAGGTGTGAGCCACCATACCTGGCCCCATTCTAAGTATTTTAAATGGAGATAATGTAGGGAATTGATTTCAAAACTGTTGAAAGAGCTCGGGGGGTGGGGTGGTGAAATAAGGTTGCCCAGAGTTCTAGAACTGCCTGAAACTCTAGGCTGGAGCAAGAGGGAAACTGCTGTTGCTCTGTGTTTGGCAATGGTGTTTCCCAATGATTGTACTGCTGAGTCCGATCCACCACCATTTCTGCCACTGCCAGAGTCCCTCTGTCTCTGAAGCTACTCCTGTCACAGCTATTTCTGAGCCCCGGGTCCCCACTCATTGGGGTGGCTGCTACCACTAGGGGCAGTGCCACCAAAGCAGAGGACATGGCATCTCTCTTCCTCCTCTCTCCAGTCTTCCACCAGTGCCTTCCATTGGCAGCACCTGGTCAGAAGCCAATTAGCAAAGGAATCTGGGAAATGTGTTTTGCAGGCTCTCGGTCCCGGAAATGCAGAGGAAACCAAGGATGGAGCTGGGAGCTAACAGACCGATGACTGGCGTGGCTACAGCAAACATTTTTGTGTTCCAGCTGGGCGCGGTGGCTCACGCCTGTAATCCCAGCACTTTGGGAGGCGAGGCCAGCAGATCACAAGGTCAGGAGTTCAAGACCAGCCTGGCCAACATGGTGAAACCCTGTCTCTACTAAAAATACAAAAATTAGCTGGGCGTGGTGGCGGGCACCTGTAGTCCCAGCTGCTTGGGAGGCTGAGGCAAGAGAATTGCTTGAACCCAGGAGGCAGAGGTTGCAGTGAACTGACATCACGCCACTGCACTCCAGCCTGGGTGACAGAGCGAGACTCTGTCTCAAAAAGAAAATACTTAATCCAGGGGTTCCTAATTTGAGTATAATCGTGATGAAGGGGCATTTTTTTTCAGAGAGAGGCTCCATTATCCCAAAGGGGTCAATGACTCCGAAAGATTAAGAAATCATACATATAAACAAATGAATTCATTTACAATGTTCTTGTGACTTAGATAAAGGAAAAAATAACTCCTGGGAAAAAACTGAGTATCAAAGACCATTTCCAGGAGTTGCTCTGAACCTAATCTAGTTCAGGAGGCTGCCTGATTACATTTGAAATTTTAAAAAAAGAGCGTTTCTCAAAAAAAAAGATCCTGTGCAGGATGTCTCAAAAAAAAATTTTTAAAGCATTCCCAGCCGGGCCCGGTGGCTCATGCCTATAATCCCAGCACTTTGGGAGGCTGAGGCGTGTGGATCACGAGGTCAAGAGATCGAGACCATCCTGGTCAACATGGTGAAACCCTGTCTCTACTAAAAATACAGAAAATTAGCTGGGCATGGTGGCGCATGCCTGTAATCCCAGCTACTCAGGAGGCTGAGGCAGGATAATTGCCTGAACCCAGGAGGTGGAGGTTGCGGTGAGCCGAGATCGCGCCATTGCACTCCAGCCTGGTTAACAAGAGCGAAACTCCGTCTCAAAAAAAAAAAAAAAAAGCATTCCCAATGGCTTGCTGTCTTAGTCCATTTATGTTGCTATAAAGGAACACCTGAAGCTGGGTAATTTATAAAGAAAAGAGGTTTCTTTGGCTCATGGTTCTGCAGGCTGTACAAGAAGCATGGGACCAGCATTTGCTTCTGTTGAGGCCTCAGAAAGCTTCCACTCATGGCAGAAGGCAAAGTGGTGCCATGTGCAGAGATCACATAGTGAGAGGAAGGAAGGGAAAGACAGAGGTGCCAGTCTCTTTTCAACAACCAGTTCTTTCAGGAACTAATAGCAAGAACTCATTCATGATCAGAAGGATGGCACCAAGACATGCATGATGGATCTGCCCCCACAATCCAAAGCACCTCCCACCAGGCCCACTTCCAACACTAGGGACCAAATTTCGTTTTTCTTTCTTTTTTTTTTTTTTTTTAAGAGACAGGGTCTCACTATGTTGCCCAGGCTGGAGTGCAGTGGCTGTTCACAGGCGCGATCCCACTACTGATCAGCATGGGAGTTTTGACCTGCTCCGTTTCCTGCCTGGGCTGGTTCACCCCTCCTTAGGCAACCTGTTGGTCCCCCGCTCCCAGGTGGTCACCATATTGATGCCAAACAATGCAGACACCCGATCGGCATAGTGCACTACAGCCCAGAACTCCTGGGCTCAAGCGATCCTCCCACCTCAGCCTCCCGAGTAGCTGGGACTACAGGCACACGCCACTGCGCCCGGCTAGGGACCAAATTTCAACATGCAATTTGGAGGGACAAACATCCAAACTATATTACTTGCCATAGATCACAACGTTTATTGAACTTCCGTACGTAGGGGAATGAAATCAGCACCTAGACCGATATACACATGGAAATAAAATTCCAATAGAAATCACTTGCAAGTGTGTGATTAGTAGCAGCTCCATGGGGCACTTTGTATAGAAGGACTAGGAGTTGGTGGCATTGGGTGGGGCTTGTGCATAGTGGCAGAGAAAGTCAGCCAGGTGCCCTGATTCCTAAAAGACTGGTAAGTACGGTGCAAGCATGTCTTAGATCCATTTGCTCTTCAAAAGGCTTCAACTCATTCTAGCACAACTATCATAGATAAACGATGACCATTGACTATTTATTCAATTTCTTTGTACCATCCTAAAGACTAGAATGATCTCTAAGCTGCCCAGGCCTTAATGTTTCTTAGGTCACTTTAGTCATTCACTTGAATACTTCTTGTGTTAATTAAAGTGATTTGGGGCCGGGCATGGTGGCTCAGAGGCCTGTAATCCCGACACTTTGGGAGGCCAAGGTGGGCGGATCACCTGAGATCAGGAGTTGGAGGTGGCCAACATGGTGAAACCCTGTCTCTACTAAAATGCAAAAATTAGCCAGACATGGTGGCAGGCGACTGTAGTCCCAGCTACTTAGAAGGCTGAGGCAGGAGAATCACTTGAACCCCAGAAGTGGAGATTGCAGTGTGCCAAGATTGAGAAAGAAAGAGAGAGGAAGGAAGGAGATTTTGATTACAAGGAAGGAAGGAAGAAGGAAGGAGGGAGGGAAGAGGCAAAGAAAAGAAAAAAGAGAAAAGAAAGAAAAGGAAAGAAAGAGAGAAAGGAAAAAAGAAAGAGAGAAAAAGAAGGAAGGAATAAATCTGAATGGCCCAGCTTGGGGCCTGTGTCCAACCTGATTCAATTAATCATAGCTAGGTATTAATAGTATTATGTGGCAGACATATGGCTGCCAGAAATCCACACCTATGGAAAGGATGGCCATTTCCCAGAAAAGAGGGATGGACAGATATCCTAGTATAAGTGTCAGTTCCATCTCCTTAATTCTAGACGTGAAGTTTTCTAGCTTCACTCTATGTACCCTGACTCCTTGATGGTTTGGGGGACATTTTCCCAGAGATATATTTAGGATATCTACATACCTTTAAAAAACATTTAATCTGGCGAGGCGCAGTGGCTCACACCTGTAATCCCAGCACTTTGGGAGGCTGAAGCAGGCAGATCACGAGGTCAGGAGTTTGAGACCAGCCTGGCTAACATGGTGAAACCCTGTCTCCACTGAAAATACAAAAAAAAAAAAAAATTCGTTGGGCATGGTGGTGGGCGCCTATAATCCCAGCTACTCAGGAGGCTGAGGCAGGAGAATTGCTTGTAACCAGAAGGTGGAGGTTGCAGTGAGCTGAGATTGAACCACTGCACTTCAGCTTGGGTGAAATACAAAACTCCATCTCAAACAAAACAAAACAAAACAATTTAATTTTACATAAGCAGAATATGAGAAAACAACTTTTAATCGAAAATCTTCCACTATTAAGGGCTTTAAACTAAAAATACCTGATTTTTAAATGTATTTGTTGGGCACTTTGTTACTGTGTCTCCTCTGTGCCAGGTGCTGGGCTAGGCCTTTCTGAGCTAGGAAAATCGTGTCCTGTCTTCCCAGAGGTTCTGTTTCAGTTCCAGATTGATTTAATGGTTACGATAGGTTGTCTTCCACATACCCTAATTTGGATTGTCACTTGATAAATTTCCAAAGCCATTTTACCTTTGTTAGCTAATTACTATTTTTTTTTTTTTTTTGAGACAGAGTTTCACTCTTGTTATGCAGGCTGGAGTGCAATGTCGCGATCTCAGCTCACTGCAGCCTCCACCTCCTGGGTTCAAGCAATTCTCCTGCCTCAGCCTCCCAAGTAGCTGGGATTACAGGCGCGTGCCACCATGCCCAGCTAATTTTTGTATTTTTAGTAGAGACAGGGTTTCACCTTGTTGACCAGGATGGTCTCGATCTCTTGACCTCGTGATCCACCTGCCTCAGCCTCCCAAAGTGCTGGGATTATAGGCGTGAGCCACCGCGCCCGGCCTAATTACTATTTTTTATGTAAAAGTCTTAAAATCAGGCCAGGTGCAGTGGCTTAGCCTGTAATCCCAGCACTTTGGGAGGCCAAGGTGGATGGATCACTTTAGCCCAGGAGTTCAAGACCAGCCTGGGCAACATGACAAAACCTCTTCTCTACAAAAAAATGCAAAAATTAGCCGGGTGTGGTAGCTGAGTTGGGAAGATCACTTGAAGATGGCGTGAGCCTGGGAGGTGGAGGTTGCAGTGAGCCCACATCGCTGCACTCCAGCCTGGGTGACAGAGTGAGACCCTGCCTTAAAAATAAATAAATAAGGCCGGGCGCGTTGGCTCAAGCCTGTAATCCCAGCACTTTGAGAGGCCGAGGCGGGTGGATCACAAGGTCAAGAGATCAAGACCATCCTGGTCAACATGGTGAAACCCCGTCTCTACTAAAAATACAAAAAATTAGCTGGGCATGGTGGCACGTGCCTGTAATCCCAGCTACTCAGGAGGCTGAGGCAGGAGAATTGCCTGAACCCAGGAGGCGGAGGTTGCGGTGAGCCGAGATTGCGCCATTGCACTCCAGCCTGGGTAACAAGAGCGAAACTCCGTCTCCAAATAAATAAATAAAATGAGTCCTCTTCTTTGCAACACTATGGTGTTACCTGCTTTTCAGAACTGAATGCTAGTCCTGGTGTTTTTATCAGTAGTTGGTGAAAAAATGTGCCTGTTTTACTGGAATAGTCACGGTTTTGACCACTGAATTTCTCTTGCTCACAGCTGTGGGAAAAAAAAAAATCCCAGGGTGAATCTTGACTCCTACTAGAAATTAGTAACAAAGTATTAGGAATTTTGTCTTTTCCCAGATAACAGAAAAGCAAGTTGTTACATTAGCTAGCAAATAAGCACTCACTCTGCAGTGAAGGTTATGCAGAGCCACCCTGCTCGCTTAAAAACAAGATGGCTCCGGCCGGGCACGGCGGCTCACACCTGTAATCCCAGCACTTTGGGAGGCCAAGGTGGGTGGATCATGAAGTCAAGAGATCCAGACCATCCTGGCCAACATAGTGAAACCCCATCTCTACTAAAAATACAAAAATTAGCTGGCCATGCTGGCGCGTGCCTGTAGTCCCAGCTACTTGGCAAGCTGAGGCAGGAGAATCGCTTGAACCTGGGAGGTGGAGGTTGCAGTGAGGTGAGATCACGCCATTGCACTCCAGCCTGGGCAACCAAGCGAGACGCTGTCTCAAATTAAAAAAAGATGGCTCAATAGAAACTAATCTTTCCCCATCTCCCAGTGTGCTGCTCCTCCATTCCTGCTTAATCAGCAGCAGTATCTCCCAGCTTTCTGTGAGAAAGTAGAGCCTCAAGATGCTTTTCAAGGAAAGTCCCAAGGTCATATAAATCTGCAATTCTGTTCTCCTCTGGGAGAGTCCCAGTGCCAATTAACATGTTAAGGGTTCAGAAATGTTTATTGCCATGACCATTTTGGAAATAAACCTGGTAGTTTAAATTTAATATGCATAAACCCTATGTACCCACAACCTATTCTTGGGTATATATCTGATAGAAATTTTCTAGCTGGGCGCAGTGGCTCACACCTGTAATTCCAGCACTTTGGGAGGCTGAGGCAGGTGGATGGTTCAAGCCCAGAAGTTTGAGACCAGCCTGAGCAACATGGCAAAACCCCATCTCTACAAAAAATACAAAAATTAGCTAGGCGTGGTGGCATCTGCCTATAGTCCCAGCTATTCAGGAGGCTGACAGGAAGATCGCTGTGGACCCGGAGGTCGAGGCTTCAGTGAGCCATGATTGTACCACGGCACTCCAACCTGTGTGACGCAGCACTCCAACATGTGTGACACAGCAAGAACTTGTCTCGAAAATAAGAAGAAATAGGCTGGGTGGGGTGGCTCATGCCTATAATCCCAGCACTTTGGGAGCCAAGGCTTGTGGATCACCTGAGGTCAGGAGTTCAAGACAACCCTGGCCAACATGTCAAAACCCTCTCTCCTAAAAGTACAAAAATTAGCCAGGCATGGTGGTAAGTGCCTCTAATCCCAGCCACTTGGTGGGCTGAGGTGGAAGTATGGCTTGAACCCAGGAGGGGGAAGTTGCAGTGAGCCCAGATTGTGTCACTGTACTCCAGCCTGAGCGACAGAGCCAGCCTCTGCCTCAAAAAAATAAAATAAAATAACACATTTCCTAACATCTAAGAAGACATGCTAAAATGTTTATTGTAATATATGGTAGCAGAGTTGGAGGTAAGCTACTTGTCCTGCCTAAGAGGACGGATAAGTGAAATACAATGTACACAGACCCTCCAGTAGCAATCAGGACTACAGTACAAGGTAGCAATGCTGGAGGAAGCTAGAATAATTACTGAATGAGACAAGAAGCTGAATGAGATGTATTTACGATACTGTTACTGTAAAATTTTAAGATGCATACATATTGTATACATTTTTTTTTTTTTGAGACGGAGTTTTACTCTTGTGACCCAGGCTAGAGTGCAGTGGTGTGATCTCTGCTCACTGCAACCTTCACCCCCCAGGTTCAAGCAATGCTCCTGCCTCAGCATCCAAAGTAGCAGGGATTAGGGTTCAAGGGATTCTCCTGCTTCAGCCTCCGGAGTAGCTGGGATTACAGGCATGCGTCACCACACCCGGCTAATTTTGTATTTTTAGTAGAAATGGAGTTTCTCCATGTTAGTCAGGCTGGTCTTGAACTCCTGACCTCAGGTGATCTGCCCACCTTGGCCTCCCAAAGTGCTGGGATTACAGGCATGAGCTACCTTGCCCTGCCGTTGTATACATTTTCAAAATACACTTATGTTTAAGTACAGGAGTACAGTTTAATTGCGAAGACATTGAGTGTATAGAGGGGGTGGGGAAGCATGAGAAGACAACAGCAACATATAAAACTGATCCTGAAAGGACATTTTGCAGATTGAACACATGCCTTTATCTTGATTCTCTCCCAAAAGTCTGTTAAAATAGCATTAAAGGAATTTAAAACAAATTAGCCCATGAATTCAAAGAGACCAGAAGAGGAGATTCTGCAGTTGAAAGAAGCTAATAGGGCCAGGTGCAGCGGCTCACGCCTATAATCCAAGCACTTTGGAGACCACGGCAGGCGGATCACCTGAGGTCAGGAGTTCAAGACCAGCTTGACCAACATGGTGAAACCCCGTCTTTAAAAAATGAATAGGCCGTGCGCGGTGGCTCACGCCTGTAATCCCAGCACTTTGGGAGGCCAAGGTGGGTGGATCACAAGGTCAAGAGATCGAGACCATCCTGGTCAACACGGTGAAACCCCGTCTCTACTAAAACTACAAAAAATTAGCTGGGCATGGTGGCGCGTGCCTGTAATCCCAGCTACTCAGGAGGCTGAGGCAGGATAATTGCCTGAACCCAGGAGGTGGAGGTTGCGGTGAGCCGAGATCGCGCCATTGCACTCCAGCCTGGGTAACAAGAGCAAAACTCCGTCTCAAAAAATAAATAAATAAATAAATAAATAAGAAGCTAATAGAATCCTGAAAGACAGAAGTTAGATGGTCAACTATGACAGACCAGAGAACGTCAGCAGCGAAAGGCTGGCATAGAGGAGAGGCATAAGAAGCAAACTTGTTGCAGCTGCAGAACCCCAGAAAAAGCCGGGGGCCTGAGGGAGCAGCTGCCACTGCTGGAAAAGCTTGAGCTAGGGTGGACACAGGGCACCGGCTGAAGGCGCGTACAAGGAGCAGTCAGGTTCGGGAGCCCTCCTGCAACCCCACTCCTCACCCCCAAGGGCAGGCGTTGCTGGTGGGGAGGTAGAGTTAGAAAGTCCCTGGACCCTTCAATAACAGACAGGAAGATTAAAAAAAAAAAAAAAATTAGGCCAGGCCAGTGGCTCACGCCTGTAATCCCAGCACTTCAAGAGGCCGAGGCAAGTGGATCACCTGAGGTCAGGAGTTGAAGACCAGCCTGGCCAACAGGGGTGAAACCCCGTCTTGACTAAAAAAAAATTAAAAATACAGAAATTAGCTGAGCATGGTGGCCCGTGCCTGTATCCCAGCTACTGAGGAGGCTGAGGCAGAGAGTCGCTTGAATCAAGGGGGTGGAGGTTGCAGTGAGCCAAGATAGCGCCACTGCACTCCAGCCTGAGTGAGCGAGACCCTGTCTCAAAAAAAAAAACACCAGGAAAAACACACAACAAAACAAAACACATACAAAAATAATACACAGATTCCCCTCTTCCCCTCCCAGCCCCCTCCAAAAATAATAATAATAATACACATACTTTTTAAAGTCAAATAATCCTTAAGACTATACAGTGAGAAGTAGGATGTGTCCCTTCTATCCAGACCTTCCCAGTGTTAATAGTTTCTTGTGTCTTTCCAGAAATATTCTACATAGCCTCTCTCAGCCAGCACATGGAGACCAGGACTCCAAGGTGACGTCAGCCACACCAGTGAGGAGAAGACACTCACAGACGTCAAACTAGGGGAGCTGCCAGGCTGGGTCTTCTCTCCTCCTCCTCCTCCTCTTTTTTCTTCTTCTGTGTCCTCCTCTTCCTCTTCCTCCTCCTCCCCCTTCTTCCTTTTTTCTTCTCCCCCTCTTTTTCTTCCTTTTATTCTTCCTTCTCTTCCTCTTCCCTCTCCTCCCCCTCCTCTTCCCCCTCCTCTCCCCTCCTCCCCCTCCACTTCCCCCTCCTCTCCCCTCCTCCACCTCCTCTTCCCACTCCTCCTTCCCCCTCCTCCCCCTCTCCCCCCTCCTTTTCCTCCTCCTCCTCCTTCTCCTTCTCCTCGTTTCCTCCTCGTCTTTTCCTCTTCCTCCTCCTCCTCTCTTCTTTCTTCCCTTTTTTTTTTTTTTTTTGAGACAGGGTCTCAGTCTGTTGCCCAGGCTGAAGTGTAGTGGTGCAATCACGACTCACTACAGCCTCTATCTCCTAGGCTCAAGTGATCCTCCTGCTTTAGCCTCCTGAGTAGCTGGGACTACAGGTGTACACCATCATGCTTGGCTGTTTTGTTTTTTTTTTTTTAGAGATGGGATCTCACTATGTTGTCCAGGCTAGTCTCAAAATCCTGGCCCAAAGTGCTGGGATTATGGGATTATGGGCATGAGCCACCACACCTAGCCTCTCATTCTTTTTTTTTTTTTTTTTTTTTGCAAGTTTCTGTTATTTATTTTATCTTTTGAGACAGGGTCTCACCCTGTTACCCAGGCTGGAGTGTGCAGTGGCACAGTCTTGGTTCACTTCAACCTCTGGTTCCTGGGCTCAGGTGATCCTCTCATCTCAGCCTCCCAAGTATGTGGGCCTACAGGCATGTGCCACCATGCTTGGCTAATTTTCTTTTTTCTTTTGTGGAGCTGGGGTTTCACCATGTTGCCCAGGCTGGTCTTTAACTCCTGGACTCACAGAGTCCACCTGCCTTGGCCTCCCAAAGTGCTGGGATTATAGGTGTGAGCCACTGCGCCCAGCTGAACTCATTCTTTCTAACAGTTGCATAGCATTCTATAGTTAAACACACCTTTTTGTTGTTATAGTATGTATTCAAAAACGTTATTAAGCTGTAAAGTGGAAAACAGGCCAGACGTGGTGGCTCACGCCTGTGATCCCAGCACTTTGGGAAGCTGAGGCGGGTGGATCACCTGGGTCAGGAGTTCGAGACCAGCCTCGCCAACATGGTAAAACTCCATCTCTACTAAAAATACAAAAATTAGTCTGGCATGGTGGCAGGCACTGTAGTCTGTGGTGTGGGCATCTAGTCTCAGCTACTAAGGAGACTGAGATGGGAGGATTTCTTGAGCCTGTAGTCCCAGCTACTCAGGAAGCTGAGACAGGAGAATCGCTCTAACCCAGGAGATGGTGGTTGCAGTGAGCCAAGATTGTGCCACTGCACTCCAGCTTGGGCGACAGAATAAGACTCCATCTAGGGGTGGGGGGGCAAAAAAAAAAAAAAAAAAAAAGACTCCATCTCAAAGAAAAAAAAAGTGGAAAACAATTTGGAGATGCTCAGTGTAACATCCAAATAAAATAGCAGCCCACATCTTTTCGTAAAAGATTGCATTTACAGCAAGAGTGGGCTTTTCCCCCACCCAGCGTATACTGGTTTGAGTGGTGGCCCCAAAGCCTTATGTCCTAACCCAGGGAATCTTGAATGTGACCTTATATGCAGAAGAGTTTTTGCAGGTGTAATAAGTTAAGGACCTGAAGATGAAATCATGCTAGATGTAGGGTGGGTCCTAAATCCAATGACAGGTGTCCTTCCAAGAAAAAAAGAGAGGGCAGGTGCGGTGGCTCATGCCTGTAATCCCAGCACTTCAGGGGGCTGAGGCAGGCGGATCACCTGGGGTCGGGACCAGCCTGACCAACACGGAGAAACCCCGTCTCTGAAAAAAAATTAAAAATATATAAAATATAAAAAAAGAAAAGAAAAAAGCGGAGAGATTTGACACAGACAGGGACATGAAGCAGGAACAGCCGCAGACACACAGCCACCAGGGAGAGCACACCGCTGTCTGAGCCTGCAGGAACCACTGGCAGGTGTGGGCAGGTACCGGAGAAGGCATTGCCCAGCTACTGCCTCCTGAATTTCTGGAAGAAGACAAAGACGCTCCAGGTCATAGGAAGGGGAAGACATTAAGGAAAAAAATTCTTTGTTCCAGTCTTCTGACCCCTTAGGTAAAATGATTAACATATTTAATTGAAGGGTGACCTCTGCCACTTATCGCCCAGTCCTTTTTAACCTCCCTTCGCGTCAAAGTCAGAAGCTCTTTGCAGTCAGGGGCACCTGTATCTCCCTTTCCCGAGTGGTCTGGTTTCTCCCCTCCTCTCAGGACACTTCTTTTCTTTTTCTCATAGATAGATAGATAGATAGGCTGGGTGTGGTGGCTCAACCTGTAATCCCCAGCACTTTGGGAGGCCAAGGCGGGTGGTTCACAATGTCAGGAGTTCATGACCAGCCTGGTCAAGATAGTGAAATCCCATTTCTACTAAAAATACAAAACTCAGCCAGGTGTGGTGGCAGATGCCTGTAATCCCAGCTACTTGGGAGGCTGAGGCAGAGAATTGCTTGAACCCTGGAGGCGGAGGTTGCAGTGAGCCCAGATCCCTCTACTGCACTCCAGCCTGTGCGACAGAGCGAGACTCTATCTAAAAAAAAAAAAAAAAAAAAAGGGCAAATTAAACAAAAACCTGCAATCTCAGAGAATAGCTCCCAATGCCCAGCTCCTTCTCATGGTACCCCTCCATCCCGCCAGTGTCAGGTCATGCTTCACTGGGTGGGGATTTAAGACTCCTAGCTCCCCCACCCCTGCCGCTTCGCAGGACAAGGCGCTGCCACCCATGCCTGTTCCTTGAGAACCAGTCAGACCAGCACAGGCCCCTCACCACATCCAGCAAACCGGAATCTTGGCCAAAGGTGCTGGGAGTCCATGAGGTTCTGGCACGGAGTGCTGGGAGGGGATGGAAGCTGCAGGGGGTGGGGGCAAGGCAGGGACCTCAAGCTCACAGGCTGCAGACAGCAAGCCTTGCGAGATCGTGCTCAGCCACAGCGACTTCTTTAGTGCTTTGTCGCCACATTTTTTGTGCTGATGGCATGAGATGAAAGAGAAAAGGGATCTCAAAAGGAGCCCCCCGCCAGCCACTGATCTGTCTGGATCATCCTTTCACTTTAGAATGTGAGGGACAGGGTGGAGAGCTGAAACCTTTCCTTGGGCATTGACATTTTGATAGGGATCACTTGGTTAAATCAAAGAGATTAAACTCTAAGGAAAGAATTTCAGACGTCAGGCAGGACTGCACTTTCCATGTAATCTGGAGGGCAGAGAGGACCTGCTTTTACCCAGGGGCAGCCTCCAAGAGAGGCTCTGAGAATCAGGTTTTGTCATCTGCGGGGGGGGGGGGGTCTGAGCTCTGAGGTCACTTACTAAATATCTGAGGATATTTACAGCCAAGCCAGGTCCCAGCCCTTAGCAAGCTTGTGTGGGCAATTAGGCGAGCAACACTTGAAGGACTCTCATGAAAAGCAGCAACCACGTTCAGGTGGCCAGCGAGGGCAACCCTCGGAGATTCCCAGAAAAGGGACATAATTTAGGAATCAAAACAAAATTAATAGGAGACTGACCACTTTTTCAGGAGGGATTTGGGAGAAAGATGGATATTCCAGGACAGGTAGCTGGTAAATTTTCATGGGATAAAAGGAGAGGAGGAAACAAACCACCTGCACTTCCACTCACTGGGAATCCATCAGCTGCTCAGTGTGACCTTCCTTATGGGCAGATGGGACAGCAGAGACTTCAACTTCAGTAGAGTAAGCAATTTGCTACGGTCAGTCAGTGAAAGGAAAAGTCATTCAACTAACATTGTGTGACTACGGCATGCCAGGGACTGTGCTCAGGACAGAGCAGAGTGGTGAACACGGCGGATGCAGGCCCTGCCGTCACAGGGTCCACAGTCTAACATGACAGCCAGACACGGCGCAAGCAACTGGAACTGGCACATGTGTTACAGGAGCCCACGATGAAAGTGTTGGGTAGGTCCACGCTCAGGGTTCCCACACACTCGTGCGCTCTCCACGCTGCTCTGATGGGGTGGGCTTCATGATCGTCTGTGTTCTTCAGATGAACAAATTGGATTCTTGACAGGTTAAGTGCCTTGCCCAAGGTTACACCACCAATAAATGGCCAGGCTGAGATTCAAACAAAGCTCGATGTGACATCCAAATATGAGCTCTTTAATCTTTTTGTTGAAAATTACAGAAATTGGCCAGGCTCTGTGGCTCACACCTGTAATCCCAGCTGAGGCAGGCGGATCACCTGAGGCTGGGAGTTCGAGACCAGCCAGACTGACATGGAGAAAACCCATCTCTACTAAAAATACAAAATTAGCTGGGTAGGGTGGCACATACCTGTAATCCCAGCTACTTGGGAGGCTGAGGCAGGAGAATCACTTGAACCCAGGAAGCAGAGGTTGCTGTGAGCTGAGATTGCACCATTGCACTCCAGCCTGGGCAACATGAGTGAAACTCTATCTCAAAATTCTCCTGCCTCAGCCGCGAAGAAAATTATTACAGAAATCTAACTCAAACTTCAAACCTGCTGGACATAGTGGCTTGTGCCTATAATCCCAGTACTTTGCAAGGCTGAAGCTGGCAGATTGGCTGAGCTCAGGAGTTTGAGACCAGCCTAAGAAACATGGTGAAGGCCGGGCGCGGTGGCTCAAGCCTGTAATCCCAGCACTTTGGGAGGCCGAGGCGGGTGGATCACGAGGTCAAGAGATCGAGACCATCCTGGTCAACATGGTGAAACCCCGTCTCTACCAAAAATACAAAAAA
>NW_022437040.1:5394075-5456092 GCF_009761245.1 Sapajus apella | reverse complement strand
GCGCCCGGCCTACTTATTTTTTTTTAATTTTTATTTTTTGAGACCGAGTCTCGCACTGTCACCAGGCTGGAGTGCAGTGGCGTGATCTCAGCTCACTGCAACTGCCACCTCCCTAGTTCAAGCAATTCTCCTGCCTGAGCCGCCAGAATAGCTGGGATTACAGGCGTGTGCCACCATGCCCGGCTAATTTTTTTTTGCATTTTTAATAGAGACGGGGTTTCACCATGTTGGTCAGGCTAGTCTCGAACTTTTGACCTCGTGATCCGACTGCCTCCCAAAGTGCTGGGATTACAGGCATGAGCCACCGCATCCAGCCTTCTTTATGTTTTTAATGATGCATGCATTTAATCTTGAGAGCTTCAGTCTTTCGGTTTAATAATTAGATTTTTGTTAAAATGCAGACAGTTGGCTGGGCATGATGGGTTATGCCTGTAATCCCAGTACTTTGGAGGCTGAGGTGGGCAGATCACTTGAGCCCAGGAGTTTGAGACCAGCCTGGGCAACATGGTGAAACCCTGTCTCTACTCAAAAAAATACATACACACAAAAGAATTAGCTGGGTGTGGTGATGTATGCCTATGGTCCCAGTTACTTGGGAGGCTCAGGTAGGAGTATCACTTGAGCCCAGGATTCAGAGCATTGAGCTGAGATCACACCCCTGCACTCCAGCGTGACAGTGAAATTCTGTCTCCAAAAAAAAAAAAAAAAATACAGAGAATTCAGGGATTGGTAAAAAATTTGAAATTTTTTGATTAGTACCTTAGCATGAATGAAGACTGAAATCTAGTTTTCTTTTTGATAAAGACAATGGAGACACCCAAGGGCTAAGGACATACGTCCCCAGGGAGGGAAGGAGAAAGAGAGCACTAGGAACAAGGGCTATAAATGTTCTCACTGCCTTCTTCAGTTCAGTCCTTCCTCTTGGTCTTGGGCTGCTGCTAACTTGATGATTTTCATTCACCTTTGATGACTCTCTCATTAAGCCAAAGAGGCTCACCTGGTGCCTCTGTTGCTAATGCTAACAATGGCTCATGCGCGTTGGGTGCCTGTGCTGGACCAAGCGTCAGGCACACTGTAAGTTACACGGATGTGCTTTGGTCAAGGTATAGGCCGAGGCAGAGATCCAGGCCTGCATGACTCAGCGAGTTTGGCACATAGGCACCTCCACTTGTTATATAACTTGTCTGTGTAGATTCACATTTGGCTCTGAGCCACTATTGTTTGTAAAAGGTATAACTGCCCTGCTGACACTGTACAGGTGCCCTTGGGGCTCGGCTCAACATGGCTTGATGTGGTGGGTGCACTGGTGCCCGGAGGAAGAGAGATAGCCTAAGCTGTCCAACTTGTAGACAGACAGGTGGGAGCCTGGACACAGCATGGCTTGCTTGTGCCAGAGACAGTTAAGCTGTTGTCTCTGAAGGTAAGGGAGAGCCGGCTGTGCAGCTGCAGACGTGGAGGTCGCAGAAGCCACAAAGCCGAAGCAGATAGCCAGATAAAAGTGGACAGTGTGAGAGAGCTAATGTGAGTAAGCTGCTAATAAAAAGCTGTTGATGAGAGCTGCTGCTGAATAAAACCATATTCACCTGCCTACGGCCTTTACCCACCAGTGTTTCTGTTCCATCTACTCACTCCCCTCGGACTTCAGCATGGGCTGGACCTGGACCCCAGGATCTGACACACACCAACTCAAGTTATCTTCACAGTAAACCTGGGAAGGAGGCGCCATTTTGCCCATTGTTTACCAGGACCCTGAGAGGCAGGGAGTGTGACCTGCATGAGGTCACTTGGAGCATCGCTGTGGGGGACTAACACCCTACATGGCTATGGGACCTTGTTCTCTGCTCCGAATGCCATCTTCACAGATTGCTCTCATGTCCCTTACAACTCCATGTCTACAAATAAGTTTTGCTTGCTGGTCTCTAAGACTTTAAAATCTAAGGTTAAGGAGTATGTATGTGTTAGGGGGAGGGTGGGGAGAGCGGCAAAGACTTACACAGGTATTTGTCCCCAGTCTCAATCAAGGCACCTCTGATAAGGGCATATGGCAAAGCCCTGAACTGTTCCCAAATTTCTATTTTCTTCTAGCAGTCATGTGTGGGATCTCTGATCAATAGGATATGAACAGAAATGATCTATGTGCCTTCTGAAAAAAAAAAGGGGGCATGCATGGCCTCCCCTTCACATTTTTTTTTTTTTTTGACAGAGTGAGTGAGAAATGTAGGGGTGCACCTACATTTCGCACCCTGAAATGTAGGGGTGCGATCTTAGCTCACTGCAACCTCTGCCTCCCAGGTTCAGGGGATTCTCCTGCCTCAACCTTCCAAGTAGCTGGGAGTACAGGTGTGTGCCACCACACCTGGCTAATTTTTGTATTTTTAGTAGAGACAGGGTTTCACCATGTTGGCCAGGCTGGACTTGAACTCCTAGCCTCAAGTGATCCACCTGCCTTGGCCTCCCAGAGTGCTGGGAATACAGCCATAAGCCAGCTATACCTGTTCCTCCCCTTCATTCTTCTTCCCCTCCACAGGTTGGGGAGCAATCTTGGACCACATGGAAGACGGCAACTACTCGGGACAGCAGAACAAGCAGCAGAAGGGGCCTGGGTGACTGACACCTGGGGCCAGCTGAGCTCATCTGCAGTTGGCTATGCCCAGACTCTTATGTGGGAAAGAAAATAAACTTTGGTTTAGTCCATTATTTTTTGGTCTTTATTTTGAGACAGTCACCTAGGCTGGAGTGCAGTGGTGCAATCATAGCTCACTGCAGCTGTGAACTCCTGGGCTAAGCCATCCTCCAGCCTCGGCCTCCCCAAGTGCTGAGATTACAGGCATAAGCTGCCTGACCTCCATCTAATATTAAATCACAAAATGGAATTACCTAAGTCTGCATCAGCTGAAGAGAGGAGAGGCTGTGGTAGACCCGGAGCTGTGTGTTCAAGGCAGGACGAGCCACAAGCTGGGTTTTGTTCCATCTTTTGCGCTCATTTCCCTTTTAGCGAGTTGTGGATTTTCAGCAACACTGGGAAAAATAAAGACGATGCATATTGTAGGCTGGCACAGGTGGAAGCTCTAGAACTCCGAGAGTTCTTTAAAGTTCCCACATACTGTAACCTAAACAGAAACACCCTATCATATCCAAAGAATCTGTGCCATCCCACTCCCAGCATTTTAGTGAGTGCCTGTGTATGCCTGTATCTGCTCAAAAGAGCTTTTTTTAAAAAGGAGCTCTAATAGGAGATTATTTCTGCTGTGCTGTAGTCTGCTTTTTTTCACTTATAAATGTATGACCCAAATTTTGTCATCATTTAAAATTATGTGTCGAGCTAATTAATTATAAAAAGGACTCTTACAAATCAACAAGACAATGCAATGATCAAAAGATAAAGCAAGAACTGGTTTCATTAGTGGCCCGTCAGTGGCCTCTGTGTCCAGGCTGTGAGTTCTGCCCTCCTACAATCATTCTGGACATGGCCATGCCTTGCTTTGGCCAATGGGATGGGAGCATCTACACAAACAGAGCTGAGATTGGAAACACATTCAAGTTTCTTTCCTCTCTTGAATCCCTGCCACTGTTATGAAAATTAGCCTGGTCTAGCCTGACGGAGAAACCATGGGGAGCAGAGCCAGCTTGGTCCAGCCAAGGCCATCCTATACCAGCTTAGCAAGCCACTGGCTGACTGGACGCAGGAGTGAGCCCGGCTATAATGGCCAATAAACAGATCTAAAAATCTTCATTCTCTTTTTTTTTTTTTTTTTTTGAGACGGAGTCTCACGCTGTTACCCTGGCTGTAGTGCAGTGGTGTGATCTCGGCTCACTGCAATCTCCGACTCCTGGGTTCAAGCAATTCTCCTGCCTCAGCCTCCCTAGTAGCTGGGACTACAGGTGTACACCACCACACCCAGCTATTCAATCTGATTCTTACGAAATGCAAGGTCAGGTGTGGTGGCTTAAAGAGGCCAAGGTGAAAGGATTGCTTAAGGCCTGCGTTTGGGACCAGCCTGGCCAACACAGTGAGACCCCTACAAAAGTGAGATCTCTACAAGACTTTTAAAAATTAGCTGGAGAGGTGGTGCATAACTGTGGTCCCAGCTGCTCAGGAGGCTGAGATGGGAGGACTGCTTGAGCCCAGGAGGTCAAGGATGCCGTGAGCTGTGGTCAGAACACTGCACTCCAGTCTGGGCAACAGAGCAGGACTTCTTTTTTTTTTCTCTAAAAAAAAAGAAAAAAAAGAAATGCAAAATTAAAATCATGAGGTGTTATATAAAGTGTGATACCATGGCTGGGCATGGTGGCTCATGCCTGTAATCCCAGCACTTTGGGAGGCCGAGGTAGATGGATCACCTGAGTTCAGTTTGAGACTAGCCTGGCCAACATGGTGAAATCCCATCTCTACTAAAAATACAAAAAAATTAGCCAGGCATGGTGGTGGGTGTCTGTAATCCCAGCTACTTGGGAGGTTGAGGCAGGAGAATCGCTTCAACCTGGGTGGTGGAGGTTGCAGTGAGCCGAGATCGTGCCACTGCACTCCAGTGTGGGTGACAGAACAAGACTCCATCTCAAAAAAAAAAGTGTGACACCACGCAGCTTTGGTAGTGGGTGTGCCTGGGAAGGAATCTTGGCAAAAGCGAGTGATATAGATATCTGTGGTGTTCAGGACCCATCCCAGCCTCCTGTGCATGTAAGCCCCACACTGCAGACACAGGGAAGTTGCCAGCTACATGCCCGAAGCTCCTGTAGGTCCAGATTTTGAGATGTGAGTTGGATTCTGCTAATGGCTTGAGTTTTGGAAGGTAGAGGCGAAAGCTGTCATTTCTGCTTTCACTGGCAAAGGCTGCAAGTGATTTTCTGTGGAGTGTTCTCATCATTTTGGCCTCTAACTGCGGCAGAGGAAGACAAGCTTCTGCAGTTGGAAGCGGAGCCAACAGCTTCCTACACTGGCAAAGATTTTCCTATGAGGCCGGGCGCGGTGGCTCACGCTTGTAATCCCAGCACTTTGGGAGGCTGAGGCGGGTGGATCACGAGGTCAAGAGATCGAGACCATCCTGGTCAACATGGTGAAACCCCGTCTCTACTAAAAATACAAAAACATTAGCTGGGCATGGTGGTGCGTGCCTGTAATCCCAGCTACTCAGGAGGCTGAGGCAGGAGAATTGCCTGAACCCAGGAGGCGGAGGTTGCGGTGAGCCGAGATTGCGCCATTGCACTCCAGCCTGGGTAACAAGAGTGAAACTCCGTCTCAAAAAAAAAAAAAAAAAAAAGATTTTCCTGATTGAAAAGGCAGTTCTTTTTGAGGCCCAGGTCTGAAGAACAACCCTTGATATTGTCCCTTGTCCCTGAAAGTTCAACGAGATCTATTCTCAAGCCTTCCTGACAATTCTGCGCACCATTAGGACCCTGTAACAAATCTCCTTCTATGTTAGCTGGCTGGAATGAATGCTACTCTCAGCTAACTGAACTGTGACTGATACAGTTAGCAACCTAAAAAAATGCACAGATCCTTTCATCTGCTTCTAGGAATTTATCTTCTGGTCATTCACAGAAGGACACAAAGATGTATCCATGGCACAGCTGTTTATAATAACTTAAAACACCCCAGAATGTCCTAAAACGTCCAGAAGTAGGAAGCAGCTTAGCCAAATTGTGGCACATCTGAAAGATGGACTATCAGAAAGAATGCACCATTACGCAAAGTTAAAAAGAATGAAGTAGATCTTTAAGAACTAATAAGAAAATAGAAATGACAAAACAAAAAGAACGAACAATGCACTATGTTAAAAGTTGCGAGAGTATGGATTACATGATCCTACTTGGAATAAATGATCTTATTTGTACTGTCTGAATTATTTTTCACCAGGAGCAAATATTTTAGAATATAAACTCACTAAAAATGGAATAAAGTACATGACATCATATATAACCTTATTCAAATCCAAGGATAATTCCTTGAAGGTGTACCACATGTAGGAGCTGTGCACAGCCTTCTGGGGTTTGTGAGTAGGACCCACGCTGGGTACAGTGGCTCACTCCTGTAATTCCAGCACTTTGGGAAGCTGAGGCGGGTGGATCACCTGAGGTCAGGAGTTCAAGACCAGCCTGGCCAACACAGCGAAATTCTGTCTCTACTAAAGATACAAAAATTAGCCGAGAATAGTGGTGGGAGCCTGTAATTCCAGCTACTCGGAAGGCTGAGGCAGGGACCCATGAGAGCCCATGGAGCCAGGGATGTGGCAGGATCACTGGCTGTATAGGGGCAGCTGAGGGTCCCTGCCTGAGGTTTTCTCCACCACGGGCAGCTGCTCTGGGATAGTAGGTAGAAAGTTAGAATTCACTAAGATGGACAAGCTTGTCCAACCCATGGCCCACGTGGCTTTGAATGTGGCCCAACACAAATTTGTAAACATTCTTACAACAGTGAGGTGTTTTTTTTTTTTTTTTTTGAGACGGAGTTTCGCTCTTGTTACCCAGGCTGGAGTGCAATGGCGCGAACTCGGTTCACCGCAACCTCCGCCTCCTGGGTTCAGGCAATTCTCCTGCCTCAACCTCCTCAGTAGCTGGGACTACAGGCATGCGCCACCATGCCCAGCTAATTTTTTGTAGTTTTAGTAGAGATGGGGTTTCACCATGTTGACCAGGATGGTCTTGATCTCTTGACCTTGTGATCCACCCGCCTCGGCCTCCCAAAGTGCTGGGATTACAGGCTTGAGCCACCGCGCCCGGCCTGAGGTGTTTTTTTAAAGCTCATCAGCTATCCTTAGTGTTAGTGTATTTTATGTGTGGCTCAAGGCAATTATTCTTCTTCCAGTGTGGCCCAGGGAAGCCAAAAGATTGGATGCCCTGCTTTTGGAGGTGAGGGATGTGTTTACTGCTTTGACTGTGGTGATAGTTTCCTGGGTGCACAAATATGTCTGAATTCATCAATTCAGATCAAGTGTTTCCCCCTGAATCACCTGACCTGGGGGACAGAGTTTGCAGTGAGCCGAGATCACACCACTGCACTCCAGCCTGGGAGACAGAGCAACACTGTCTCCAAAAAAAAAAAAAAAGTAACTCACCTCCAGGGACACAAGACTCAGTGGCCTTGACTACCACATTCATAAATAGTTCTCTAACTTAAGGTGAACCATGTGATGACTGCTACAACGTGCAAAGCAGGAACAGGGGAGGAGAAATTAATTCTTGTGAATCTGAAAGATGTTTGACTGCTCTGCTGGGCATGAAGAGATTATGCCAAGAGCTAATTTTTTACTAAATGCTTTCTATTCCTGGGTTCTTTGGGAATTGCTGACATTTATTATTTGCTACACACCAGACACAGTGCTAAGTGGCTTAGATGCAATGTCTTTTTTTTTTTTGGTTATCAGATAACCCTGTCTTAAAATATTTTCCTTTGCACTTTTTAAGTAGCTGGGGATTCCATTGCTCCACTGTTGGTATCATCTGCGATACCATCAACATTACAGCTCACAGACTGGGCAGTTCCCAGGAATTCTTTAATGGTTCCAGAGAGTTCTCTGGCTAAAAAGACTGGTGCTGCATCTGTTGGCAATGTTGATAATCTCATCAAAAGTGGTGTTTCCACTGTGTTTTTTTGTTTCTTTCTGTCTACTGGTGATTTCTGAGGGTTGTGATGATCAGGGCAGAGGTGGAAGGCACCACCTCACTCCGGGCCTGTCTGTTGTGGCTGGTCAGTTTCACTGTCATCCTCAGACCCTTCCAATCAATGACTGGTGATGCCATCAACAACCATTTTTGGAGACAGACCCAGGGGGCTGACCTTGGGAGCGAGCGCAGATGTGGCACTGACTTTGTCACTGGTGTACCTCAGATATACAACTTTGATCTTGCTGGGGTCAAATGTAGGGCGCTGGGGTCAGTTGAACTCAGCTTCAGGATGACTAAAGAAAGTTGCACTTGGCCTTCTCTGAGCCGAAAAGTGAAAGGTGCCATGTCTTACTCAGGCTCCCAGCAACTCTGTGAAGAAAGTTATTATCATCTCAGTTTACAGATGAAACTGAAGCTCAGAGAGGGCAAGCAGCTAGTGCAAGGTCCCACAGCTGGACTCAGGGCTGCCGGCCACAAGGCCTGGCTCTATATATTGTGCAGTCAGAGAAGGAGATTCCCATGTAGTTGGAAGAGAGGAGGGAAGGGGAGGCTGGTGCTAGATAGTAAAAAGCTGTGTGTTTTGGGCATTTCCCCTGTACCAGACATGGTGCTAAATGACCCTTTTGCTCTGTTTGCCTGGAAAAGTCTCCATCCTAGTGAATTCTAACTTTCCACCTACTATCCCAGAGCAGCTGACTGTGTTGGAGAAAACTTCAGGCAGAGACCCTCAGCTGCCCTTATACAACCGGTGATCCCTCCACGTCCCTGACTCCATGGGTTCTCAACACTTGGCCTCCCCAAAGCAGCGTCCACACCAGCGTTACTTGGGAACTGGGAGACATGCAAATCCCCCAGGAGAGGGAAAGGGGAGCTGCCCTCAATTCAGATCAAGTTTCCCCTGTGCCAGAAGAATCAGTCCTCTAGATGGGTGGGCAGCATGCCACCTGCAGTGACTGTTACTGTGCTGTGCATTCACAAAGTTAGAGGGTAGACCTCATATTAAAAGTTCATATTCGTACCACAAAAAGCCAAAAAAAAGCAAAGGGGCGGGAAGAAACTTTTGGACAAGCTTGTCCAACCCGTGGCCCAGGTGGCTTGAATGTGGCCCAACACAAATTTGTAAACATTCTTATAACAGTGAGATTTTAAGGATAGCTCGTCAGCTATCCTTACTGTTAGTGTATTTTACGTGTGGCTCAAGACAGTTATTCTTCTTCCAATGTGGCCCAGGGGAGCCAAAAGATTGGATGCCCTGCTTTTGGAGGCGAGGGATGTGTTTACTGCTTTGACTGTGGTGATAGTTTCCTGGGTGCACAAATATGTCTGAATTCAGCAAACTGTATACATCAAGAATTTGAAGATTTGTATAACAATTATACCTCAATAAAACTGTTACAGAAAGGAAAAGAACAAAAGTGCAAATTCTTACACTCTACCCTGGACCTATAGGCCCAGCCCCCTGGGGCTACGCAGCCACCTGTGTTCAGACGGTGGTAGCCTGAGAAGCACTGCCCAGGTCTCTGCTCCCCTAACTCCTCAGACCTCCCAGACTGTGTCCTCACTATCGGCTGATCACCTGCTTTCCTATTTCACTGGGAAGATGAAGCACCTAGGAGACACTTGGTGTCTCCCAGCACCAAGTGCGCCAGCTCCTGCTCTGTGCCCTTCTGCTTGGCTTTCCTCTTGAGGCTGGGGAGGAACCGGCAGAGAAACAAACATTTCCCCTCGTGCACAAGAATCTACTCAATGTGGTCTGCAGAGCAGGGACTCTATGGCTGCTCCTGGAAGCAAGCTGGGGTTGCCAGGGGAGGGGGGAAATCTGCATCTTAAAAATTTTCTAATTTCAACTTTTATTTTAAATACAGGGGATACATGTGCAGGTTTGTTACGTGGCTGTATTGCATGATACTGAGGTCTGCAGTAAGGATCGCCTCACTCAGGCAGTGAGAATGGTATCCAGTAGGTAGTTTTTTGACTGGCCCAGCACCCTTCCACCCCTTCCTGCGGGAATCTGCATTTTTTTCAGGATCCCTAGGTTTGAAGGAATCTACATTTTAACAAGACTCTAGGTGCTTCATATGGACATTAGGTTCATTCCTCCTCCTCACTTCCCGTCTGTTGGAGCATTCTCTCAGCAGTCAATCTATAAACTGTAATCTGCTCCATTAAAAAAAAAAAAAAAAAATCAATCCATATCCCTCTCCATTGCTTCATTTTCCAGCTCCAGGCCCTGCTTTCCAATTCTCTCTCAAACCTGCTCTGATCCTTGTCCAGCTCCTCACCGACCCCTTCGCAGAGGCCCCCAGTGCACCCACACAATGAGGTCAGCATTGGCTCTGGGCCTCTCCCTGTGACTCTGCCCAGGCACCAGCCAGTCCTCATTTGCTCCCTACTGCTTTTTTTTTTTTTTTTTTTTCCCGAAACGGTCTTGCTCTGTCACCCAGGCTGGAATACAGTGGTGTAATCACAGCTCACTGCATCCTTGACCTCCTGGGCTCAAGCAATTCTCCCACCTCAGCTTCCTAAGTAGCTGGGACTATAGGCACACCATGTGCAGCTAAATTTTTGTGTTTTTTATAACAACAAGGTCTCACCATGTTGTCCAGGCTGGTCTCGAACTCCTGACCTCAAGCGATCTGACCATCTTGGCCTCCCAAAATGCTGGGATTATAGGTGTGAGCCACCTCGCAGGGCCATTGCTATTTTTAAAATGTTGTTTCAAATGCCCCCAGGGTGTCACTCCCCTTGAGGATGTGCTGGGCCTTCCAGAGTAGGAAGAAGGAAAAAGAGACTGGTTCACCCATGCTAAAGCCAGGAAAGGCACCTGTTGGTAGAAATGCCTACAGGCCCCTCCTGTTGCTGTGCTCAGGCCAGAAGCTGCACAGGGCATGGGCCGATAAACACATCCACTCTCTGTGTTTTCCCAGGAGTGAGCAGGCCTGTCCTTAGTATCAAGGCAATCACATTCTCAGCATGGTGGTAGGAGGCAGGGTTCTGGGAATGCTTCAGGATGGGCTAATCACACAGGCCAATCAAGTTCCTGCCATCACCACAATCAGCAGAGGCCAGCCCTCACTCCCATCTTGTTTCTTTCTCAATCGAAATCACATCACCCTTTCCAACTGAATTGAGTGCAATTTTTAAAAGTGTAAAAACAGCCAAATATAAGTCCACCTTATTATTCATTCTTGTACGAAATGCAATAAACATGCCCCACCCTCCGAGATACTGGCAGTGGACTTTTACCTCCTCCTCACCCTGCTTCTTTTCTTTGTCTGAGAAGGAAATGCTCCTTCTGCATCTGGAGCTGAGCTTTCCAACGGCTTCTAAGCCTACTTCCCAGACTTTCTGCAGGGCCTTGTCCCACAGAACCCTCACTTCCTCACTGCTGGCTTCCTCCCTCTCCAGGCTTCTTTCCCAGTCTACAAACATGCCACACGCTCAACCCCCCATTTACCCTCTCAGAGAAAACTATTGTCCTGTCAAACCACTTTCTTTTCTTTCCTTCACCACACAACGCAGTCAAAGGTGCAGAGTTGCTCAGGCCTCTGCGCAGCCTGTGTCTCCCACCCACTGGTGCAGGTCAACCTTTGCAGATCAGCTTGAATAGCTGTTTCTGTCCCTAACCGGCCACCCTTGCCTCCAGTTGAATTTGACAGAGCTCTACTGATTATTCCATCTACATCTTAAAAATTAAATGGAAACCAATGAAAGAGGCAATACAGAAGATTCAATATGGACAGTAATACAATGGAGCATCAGACAGTCATGAAACACGACATTCACAAAGTTGTAAAGAGCATTAGGATTTGCTTGTAATATAAAGTTAGGGGGCCAAGGATGGGCGCGGTGGCTCATGCCTGTAATCTCAGCACTTTGAGAGGCTGAGGCAGGTGGATCACGAGGTCAGGAGTCAGAGACCAACTTGACCAACATGGTGGAACCTTGTCTCTACTAAAAATATAACAATTAGCTGGGCATGGTGGCTTGCACCTGTAATCCCAGCTACTCAGGAGGCTGAGGCAGGAGAGTTGCTGGAACTCAGGAGGCAGAGGCTGCAGTGAGCTGAGATCGCGCCACTGCACTCCAGCCTGGGTGACAGAGCAAGACTGCATCTCAAACAAACAAACAAACAAAAAAGTTAGGGGTCAAGCAAGATGGCTTACACCTGTAATCCCAGCACTTTGGGAGGCCGAGGCAGAGTTTGAGACCAGCCTGGGCAACATGGTAAAACCCCAGTCCCTAGTAAAAATACAAAAATTAGCCAGGTGTGGTGGAGGGCGCCTGTAGTCCCAGCTACTTGGGAGGCTGAGGCAGTAGGTAGCTACCTCCTGGGTTCAAACTCCTGACCTCAAGTGATCTGTCCGCCTCAGCCTCCGAAAGTGCTGGGATTATAGGCATGAATCCCCATGCTCGGCCCTATATGCATTTTGAAAGACTACGGGGGAAATAAGAGTGGTTCCATCTGGGTGGTGGAACTATAGATTATTTTTGTTTTCTCCTTTACTATTTTCTGTATTTCACAGTAAGCCTTAAAAACAAGTCTGGGAGACTAAAAGGGACATTTTTCTGGTCTGCCACCTACTGGTGGATTCTAGCAATGTCTCGGGTTTATATTAAATTCAGTGCTTGCTCCTCCCTCTTCTTACTGCCTGAGCTCCCTCCCTACAGTTCCCTCCAGCTTCTTTAGCCCGAGTTTTGCCATCTCGTTTCCATTTTGTGATCCTTTCCGTCTTGTCTTGTATTTTCTCACATAATTTTTTTTGGTAATATACGTTAGATCCTCACTATTTTCAAGTGATTACAATTTTTACCTCTTTGCATCTCTTTTCTTCTGCTTAGATTGTGCTTAATAACACACACTCACCATGGCAGCGAGTATGCTTTTAGGACCAGCTGACAGCCCTGGCAGAAGTGGGTCTTAGTTGAGGCAATCAGAAATCCTAGTGAAAGTGTAGTGCCTGCTCTGGGAGGCAGGTTAAGCCACCATTGGCAATCAATGCCCTTGGTCAAATTAGTGACAGCCCCCTGGCAGCCATGTTGAGGTGGAGCTGAGCCTGCGCACTCCTGGGAAAACACAGGGAGTAGATGTGTTTATCAGCCCATGCCCTGTGCAGCTTCTGGCCGGAGCACAAGCAACAGGAGGGGCCTGTAAGCAATTCTACCAACAGAGCTCTCACACTCTCACATCTCTCATTTAAGAGATGGCCGCCACTGTGGTCTAGGAGGAAAGTGTGAGAGCTTTCTGCAGGAGCTGCAGTAGGGATGGTGTGGAACAGGCAGATGAGAGAGCTGCCCAGCAGCTGTCCTCTGCAGGGACTCCTGAAGAGGGAGGACTCATGACTGACTCCCAGCTTTCCCACACGGGTGGGGTGAACTGTGGTGTCATCAACCAAGGCAGGAAAGCAGGCCTATATGTCAGTGGGTCGTGGGGAAGGCTAGGTGTTGAATAAACTGACAGCCTCAGGAAACCCATGCAGAAATGTAAGCAGGCGGTGGAAAGTAAGGGCTAGAGAGAGATCTGAGTGTTACCGACATTAGGGTGTAGCTGAAACCCAAGGCAGGGATGGGAATGCTTCGGGAGAAAACTCAAAATGAGGGAGATGCTGGAGACAGAAGCGGGGACACACGAGCATGGTGGGCTGGCCTGACAAAGGAGTGCAGAGGAAGAGAAGGAAAAGGCAGAAAGAAAAACCCAGGAGTGTGTTATTGCATGTGGCAAGAGTTCAGAAGCAGGTAGTGAACTGAAAGGATCAGTAACCTAAGGGCTAAAGGTGTATCACTTGATATGGCAATTAGGATGTCACTGGTACACAAAAGGAAGAGTCTGCACAGAGCAGTAATAACAAAGCCAGACTGCAGGGGGGTGGGAGGTGCCTGTGAGCTGAGGGCAAAAAGTAGAGACTCTTTGTGAAAGTGTGTATGGGAAAAGATGCTTGAGAGCAAATAATAATGAGAAGGGGCTGCATGGTGCAAGAGTCAGAGGACAAAATGAGACAATCTAGGTAAGAGCTTAGCACTCTAGCCTGCATATAGTAAATTGCAAGTGCTTTTATCGCCCATTAACTATATAATAATTTTAAATTTAAAAGACAAAAATCAGTCCAAGGAGCCGGCATACCAGTGGGGGAGAAAAACAATGAACAAAACAAATAACTAAATTATATTGGTACATTTGTTAACAGCAAATGCTAAGAAGAAAAAATAAACTGGGAAAAGAAGTTATCAAATCTTTGAAGAAAAGGATATAATTTTTGACTGGGAGGCCTGGGCAGGCCTCACTGAGAAGGCGATTTGTAGGTAAAGACCCGAAGGAGGTGAGGAAAGTAACTATAACTAATAGAAAAATATCAATTATCATTGGCACAGCATTCCTCATATACTATTGTTATGGAAATATCTGGTTATTATTCTATTATTGCTACTGTCTTTGTCTCAATTAATGTTCTTTATTTATTTTTTATTTTTTTGAGACGGAGTCTTGCTCTGTCACCCAGGCTGGAGTGCAATGGTGCAATCTTGGCTTACTGCAACCTCTACCTTCCAGGTTCAAGTAATTCTCCTGCCTCAGCCTTCTAAAGTAGTTGGGATTACAGGTGCCTGCCATCACACTGGGCTAATTTTTGTATTTTTTTTTTGAGATGGAGTCTCACTCTGTCGCCCAGGCTGGAGTGCAGTGGCAAGATCTCTGCTCACTGCAACCTCTGCCTCCCGATTAACGCGATTCTCCTACTTCAGCCTCCCAAGTAGCTGGGATTACAGGTGCACACCACCACGACCGGCTAATGGAGTTTCACCATATTGTTCAGGCTGGTCTCAAACCCCTGACCACAGGTGATCCACCTGTCTTGGCCTCCCAAAGTGCTGAGGTTACAGGCATGAGCTACTGTGCCCAGACCACAATTAATGTTCTTATAATCACTGCCATCTCTGGGTGTTTAGTGGTTTCAGCAGTGGCATCCGGTGACCATGGTTTCTATTACAAAGGTGTGTGGAATCCAGGAAAACAGAACGACACGCTGTGTTGTCATCATCAGCTGGTTTGTAAGGTCAGAAGCAAAGCCAAATGGAAGCTGATCATGCATGCAGCTACTGGAAACACAAAGCTGCTCATGTGGTGCTGAGAGGAAAGAGGGCAGTCCCAGGCTGATCTTTCAGTCCCACCTGCACGCCTGAAATATGTGCCCAACAGGACCATCTTCAGACCCAGACGGCATCAATGCAGGCATCTCTGAAGCAACAGAAAAGTGGCAACTGCATCTCAAATCAGTGCAGATGGAGAGAGCGTGTAATTTAGAGGTCACAAGACAGGAGTGTTTCTACCAGAACAGTGATTTGGTGGTTAGAAACAGGAATCTGCTGATGCCATCTGGGAATAATTAAGAGGAACAGGAAATTCTTGCTCTGTGCCAAGCTAAGCCTAACACTGAGAATAAGGTGGGTGTGTAATAAGCATTTGCTGGATCACACTGAACAAGAGGATTCAATGTTGCTTGCAATTGATGCATATTATTAAAAAGACTGATCTCGAGTAATAATTATTCTTTGCAATTCAGAGAAAAGGATCAAAAAAGGAAAAGAAAGAAAAGGAAAAAAAGGAGAAAAAGAATCTAAATGCCTGAGGACTCATCCTATCTTTAATTCATTTTAAGAGGCTACAAAATTTTTTAAAGCTAAATGTCGAGTGTTTCATTCCTTAACAGTCAGAGGGTTCCTTGGGTAGACGGGACAGGATGGAAAACAGGTTTTAAAGGCAAAAAACTCCAATCTTCAACTCAGGTTAACAGAAATTTTGTAAATATCCTAGTTACATTTTTTTTTTTTTTGTTAGACAGAGTCTCACTCTTGTCACCCAGGCTGGAGTGTAGTGACATGATCTCAGCTCACTGCAACCTCCACCTTCTGGATTTAGGCAATTATCATGCCTCAGCCTCCCTGGTAGCTGGGACTACAGGCATGCACCACCACACTCAGCTAATCTTTGTATTTTTGGCAGAGATAAGGTTTTATCATGTTGGCCAGGCTGGTCTTGAACTCCTGGTCTCAACTGATCTGTCTGCCTCAGCCTCCTAAAGTGCTGGGATTACAGGCACGAGCCACCATGCCCAGTCCTTAGTTACATTTTCTAAATGTATTTATTACTGAAGGGGGCCAACACTGAATCTATCTATTAAAACTAACAAAACCCCACAAAATTAAAACTTGATAGCTTAACTAGCAGTCCTTAGAGCATATAAAAGCTTTTATTAATTTCTTGTAAATGCATGTGTAAACAGATTATAAGCATGCCCTCCCTGGTTACAAAACCAAGTGAACCATTGTAATGGTCAAGTAAAAGCCTATGAAGGAAGAAATTAAACAGGCCAATTACATTTTACAGCTCAAGCTAATAGCAATTTATGTTATATTTTTAATATTACCATAGTATTTTATAATACTATGATAATATCATAGTGTTTTATAATTTTTAAAAAATATATTATCGTAGTATTTTATAATTTTAATATTATCATAGTATTTTTAATATTATCATAATATTGTTATCATTTTAATATTATCATTTTTAATATTATTATCACGTAGCAGTTATTATAAGATATTTCAGCTGGGCACAGTGGCTCACGTCTGTAATCCCAGCACTTTGGGACGCTGAGGCCAGTGGAGGTCGCAGGTTTGAGACCAGCCTGACCAACATGGTGAAACCCCATCTCTACTAAAAATACAAAAATTAGCTGGGTGTGGTGCTGTGCGCCTGTAATCCCAGCTACTCGGGAGGCTGAGGCAGGAGAATCGCTTGACTCCAGGAGGCAGAGGTTGCAGTGAGCCAAGAGCGTGCCACTGCACTCCAGCCTTGGTGACAGAACCAGACTCTGTCTCAAAAAAAAAAAAAAAAAGATATTTCATGTATTTATAAAAGTGTGTATACCATATTATATTCATGCATGGTATGTGCTTCTCTAAGGATTCCATAGCCTGACCTCACAAACTATCTATTCTACTTTAAGAGTAAAACACTGAGATATGGACTACAGAAAGATTATGGCTGTGCTCAGGACTTCATAATGTGCCTGTCATGGAGCTGGGAACCCAGCCCCCCGATCACTGGGAAATCCTTAGCAGGAGTGGGACATGCAGGATGGGAGAAGGGAGGAGGAGGAGGAGATGGAAAACTGGCTCCCAACTGGTTTTGCTGAATCTGTGAATGACTTAAGAAGCAAGATATGAATTACCATGTGCTTTATTGCCTCCTCTTGGAAACATCCTATGTCATTGAGCTGTGGCCAAAGCCCCAAAGGACATCTGATCTCTTTGTGAGCTGCTGAGCCAGGGTGCCCATGATGTCTTCAGAATCCTTCAGTCCTGACTGCAGGAGAAATTTGGCGCAGGCCAAGTGCTGACCTGCACAGGCCAGATGCAGGGCTGAGGGGTGACAAAAATCACACAGACTTAAAACAGAACCCCTGGAGCAATACTGACCTCATGAGTTGATAGCGCTCAATAAAAAATCAACTTTTAATATCTTTCATGAGTCACCCTTACAACTTCACCTATTCTAGATCAAAATATTTTTCTTTTTAACCTGATTGGGTTGAAAATAGTTTTAAAGATAACAAAACCAGTTAAAGACCATTTAAGAAACTTATCTAGGCCGGGCATAGTGGCTCACGCCTGTAATCCCAGCATTTTGGGAGGATGAGGCGGGCAAATCACAAGGTCAGGAGTTCGACACCAGCCTGACCAATGTGGTGAAATCCTGTCTCTACTAAAAATACAAAAAATTAGCCAGGTGTGGTGGCATGCACCTGTGATCCCAGCTACTCAGGAGGCTGAGGCAGGAGAACCCAGGAGGCTTGAACCCAGGAGACGGAGGTTGCCAGTGAGCCAAGATCGCACCACTGCACTCCAGCCTGAGTGAGATTCCATCTCAAAAAAACACCAACCTACCAAACAAACAACAATTTATTAAAGCAACCAACGGAACAAGTTAACAAGAAATAGGAGGTGTCCTCCCCATACTCCTGAACACTCTGGAAACACACTTTACATGGTACAGAAAACTTTCTAAAAGGTTTGTTGAATTTGCTTTGTAAATAAAAATATCACCACGAATAAGAATTGTGTAGCCAAAAAAGCACTGTTGAAGAAGCTTCCCACTATGGATATTTCAGCACTGAGGTTCCTGGTATGCTGAGTCCAGGAGCACTGCTGATTCTGCTGCCTTCGCTCCAGCAGGGAAGCCGTGAACCTTCCTGGGCTGAGCATATGCCCTTTCAAGCCCTGGAGTAGTTAGGTATCTGCAAGACTTTGAAGCATTAGAAAGATCCCACTAGGCCAGGCACGGTGGCTCATGGCTGTAATCCTAACACCTTGGGAGGCTGAGGTGGGCAGACCACTTAAGGTCAGGAGTTTGACAGCCTGGCAAACATGGTGAAATCCTGTCTCTATTAAAAATACAAAAAATAACTGGGCATGGTGGTGAGTACCTGTAGTCCCACTACTTGGGAGGCACGAGAATCGCTTGAACCCAGGAGGCAGAGGTTGCAGTGAGCTGAGATCATGCTACTGCCCTCCAGCCTGGGTGACAGAGTGAGACTCCGCCTCAAAGAAAAAAAAAAAAAAAAAATCCCACTAAACCCTTGTGAGATGGCCTTTGGCTCACAGGCTGTTAGAGGGTTTATTCTAAAGTTGAAGTCTAAAGAATTAGCTCTCAGAATATGTTTCTGAATATTCTAAATTAACAAAACAAACATAGTGAATATAGTTCCTAAATATACTCCAAAACAGATGACCTGTGAAGAATTTATACAATACCTGGATAGCAGGTGTCATCATGCCCTAGAAAGAAACTGCTTTTATGACGCATATGTCATTAAGATTTAAAATAATAACAAAAGTTGGGCCAGGCACGGTGGCTCACACCTATAATACCAGCATATTGGGAGGCCGAGGTGGGCGGATCACCTGAGGTTGGCAGTTCAAGACCAGACTGACCAACATGGAGAAACCCCGTCTCTACTAAAAATACAAAATTAGGGGGGGTGGTGGCATCTGCCTGTAATCCCAGCTACTTGGGAGGCTGAGACAGGAAAATCACCTGAACCCAGAAAATAGAGGTTGCAGTGAGCCGAGATCACACCATTGTACTCCAGCCTGGGCAACAAGAGTGAAACTCCCTCTCAAAAAAAACGAAAACAAAACAAAGGTTAACAATAGCAGTTGTAATGAGTGGAGTCATCATCATTGTTATGTTAACAGCAATTGTACCACCGTTTTGCAGAGGAAAAGATATTTTAAGGAAAAGTTACTGAGCTATGAGAAGAATAATATTAAGGCCGGGCATAGTGGTTCATACCTGTAATCCCAGCACTTTGGAAGGCTGGGGCAGGTAGATTGTTGGAGGTCAGGAGTTCAAGACCAGCCTGGCCAACATGGGGAAACCTCGCCTCTATTAAAAATACAAAAATTAGCCAGGCATGGTGGTGCATGCCTATAATCCCAGCTACTTGGGAGGCTGAGGCACGAGAATTGCTTGAGCTGGGAGGCAGAGGTTGCAGTGACCCGAGATCGTGCCACTGTACTCCAGCCTGGGCGACAGAGGGAAACTGTCTCAACAACAACAAAACAACAAACAAACAAAAAAAAAAAAAAAAAAAAAAAAAAGGACAGTATTAAAACCAGTGTTTTAAATATAAAAGTGTATTGGTTATACTCAGCTTACTAATTTCCAAGGCATATATAAAATTAAACGGTACCTGATCGATTTTTTTCATCTTTAGAGTTGATGTCAGCTCCAAAGGATAAGAGAGTCTGAATTGTACTTGTATGTCCTTCCTGAATTGAAACAAATTTATTATCACTGTGATGAGGATAAAAGAAAACCTTTTGCAAACCAAAAAGTATTTGAGACAGGTCTCAATGAATTTAAAGAGTTTATTTTGCCAAGATTAAGGATATACCTGGGAGACAGGTCTGTGTCTTTCTCCAAAAATGATTTTGAGGGCTTTAACATTGAAAGGGGAAAAGAGGGCTGGAGTGAAACGGAGGAAGTTATGGTCACATTACTGAATTTACTGAATCCACGATGCAAGATAAAAGGGGCAGGCTGGGGGAATAGGCAATAGTATATTAAATATCTGTTTCCACTCAGTAAATTGGCGCTTTACATAAGATAAGATGAATATAGCTACCTGTGGAAATATTTAACCCTTTATCTGTAGCTATCTGCTCAGGAACAAAAGGAAAGGCAGCTCTCTGCATGACTCAGCTTTCAGTTTAATTTTTTTTTTTTTCGGCAGAGTTGGGAGTCCCAGGTTTTTATTTTCCTTTCACACTGTAAACACAGACGCTAACACATATTAGGCACGTTTTCTAAAAGAGTCAACTGCCAGAAGTGAATTTTCATATCCTTTTTTTTTTTTTTTTTTTTTTTTTAAAGAGACAGGGTCTCACTATGTTGTCCAGACTGATTATGAACTCCTGTGCTCAAGGGATCCTCCCACCTCAGTCTCCCAAAGTGTTGGGATTACAGGTGTGAACCACTGCGCCCAGCCAAATTTTCGCATCTAAAGTAAGAATGATACAAATTTTTGTATCACTCTCAATTCTAGTATAAATCATTAAATATTTTGATGACATTTAATTATTATAATATAGATGATCAACTCTGTGAGCCAAATTACTGACCCAATGCAGTTACTTTCCATCACTGTGAGCAGTATATAAATCTTGTGATTTATACAGAATCCACAACTCTAAAATATTCCAAGCAAATATACACTTGTTAAAATCTTCAGGACAGAGATAAACTAGAAAAGATCATGACCTCTCATAAATGGGAATTCCTATTATAGCTAGCGGGATATTATTTAAACATTGTATTTTATAAATATAAAATATTTATAAATCAGTTAAGTCTGCTACTATGTAATAAGACTACAATTAAGGTTCCAGGTTCACTCTTCCTGTAAGACGACCCTGTAGCCACAGAGCACTCAGCCTATCCATGTGCATCTACCCAGCTTCGGCACAAGCAGGACATCAGGCAGGAGAAAGTGGTTGATTAAAAAACAAATAGGCTGGGCACAGTGGCTCACACCTATAATCCCAGCACTTTGAGAGGCGAAGGCAGGCGGATCACTAGATCAACAGTTGGAGACCAGCCTGGCCAACATGATGAAACCTCGTCTCTATTAAAAATACAAAAATTAGCTGGCTATGGTGGCATGCATCTGTAATCCCAGCTACTCAGGAGGCTGAGGCAGGAGACTCGCTTGAACTTGGGAGGTGGAGGCTGCAGTGAGCCGAGGGGACACTGCACTCCAGCCTGGGCGACAGAGCAAGACTCCATCTTGGAAAAACCAAATAAAGGCATAGAACCATAGATAATGTTAAAGATAATAGGTAAACCGTTCCTAGCATTTAAAATAGCTACTTTTCCAGTGAAAATGTTTGCTCATCTTCATATTTAACACCCCAGAGAGCCTGGTAAATGCAATTCTCTTGCCCTGGTTGAAGATTTCTTAACTTCTGAAATTCAGTGTAAGAATAGAGAGCCAGGGAGGGGGTTGCCAAAAAAAAAAAAAAAAAGAAGAGAGAGCCAGGAATTTCATATAATGGGTATTTACGGCTTCAAATAACATTAATTCTGAAAACAAAAACGTGTGTGTGAGGGGGAGGCATTTTATAGAGTAAAAGGCTTTTTTAGAAGTTTTTGCCTAGAAACAAAATAAAGTCAGGTTTCTATTTAAAGAGATAAAGGTCTTCAGAATCCTGACCATTTCAGGAGAATATCATGGGCAATTCTTCCATAGAGACGAAAGAAACGACGCTACAGAGCTACCCAATCAATGGAGTAAGGCAAGCCTGGGGGAAGCTGGGATGCCGTCATAAGAAGTAACAAACCTTAGCTGCATAATGAAGTGCTGTGAGGTGGGTTGATGTGGCTCTCACATCTACATCAATGCCAAGTTCGGAGACCAAGAATCGGATGGCTTCGTCCTGCCCTGTGACGGCTGCCCTGTGCAGAGCCTGGGCACCCAGGCTGTCTTCTGCTGAAAGACAAGCCTAGCCGGCAGAGGAGAGAAAGGAGCAAAGGTCAAAATTAAGAAACAGGGAAACTTAGAACTGGGCACCTGCTGGCACTTCAGCAAAACTGAGCTGTTTACACACAATTCTCTGGGCAGAGGATACGTGGCTTTTGTCTGATTCTCAAAGGACTCTCTTTTTTTTTTTTTTTTGAGACAGAGTCTCACTCTGTCGCCCAAGCTGGAATGCAGTGGCACGATCTTGGCTCACTGCAACCTCTGCCTCCTGGGTTCAAGTAAGTCTCTGCCTCAGCCTCAGGTGTGTGCCACCATGCCTAGCTAATTTTTACATTTTTAAAGATGGCTTTTACCATGTTGGCCAGGCTGGTCTCAAACTCCTGACTTCAGGTGACCCATCTGATCTGGCCTCCCAAAGTGCTGGGATTACAGGCATGAGCCACCACGCCTGGCTCTCAAAGGGCTCTCTAATCAAAAAGATGGTTACGCTTCAATGTTCCAGGCTATGGTGCCAAAAGCACTATGAGCAGAGACAGTTTGTTGTTATTATTGCTATCAAACAGCTACCATTTACTGAACGCTTTGCTAACTGCTTTATGTACGTTATATTATTTAATCCTTATAAAACTTTCTGAAGAAACTAAATTTGTCTCCATTTTACAGATGGGAACACTGATGCTTAAAGGGGTCACCAGGTCCCAGAGAGGGAGTATGGAGGGGCTGGGAATGGAACATGGGATCTGAATAACAATGTGCTCTGCTTATCCTGTGACATAATGTTTGTAGGAAGAACCAAAAGAAAAGAATAAAAACAAAACCATTTCGATACCCCATGTTCATTGAGGAGCAGCCTAGCGATGTCGATGTGACCACACTGGATTGCGTCCATCAAAGGGGTGACGCCACAGTTGTCTCTGCAGTCTGGTTCATATTGGCACCTGGAGCCAGAAACCCAAGTAAGAGCTAAGAAAATTTACCACCTTAAACCCAGGGGACAGTTGATACCTGATTACCTGCAGATGGACTGCATGTGTGCAAACAACCTGTGAGTGTGGAGCTCTCTCTCTCTTTTCCTCCATCTGTGTCTAAACTGAGGACTAGGCCTTCAGGAGCGTGATGGTCTTCCCCAGCAGACCAGCTGCTCCTCTGACCTTCTCCATCCCATTTGATGGCACTTGGTATCTTCAGCTTCCTGCACCAGAGGCCATGAAGTCGTCTCTTGCCACTGCCTTTCCCTCATCCTTCATAATCAAATGATTACCCCCATCCCTCAATTCCACAGCCAAAATATTTAAGACATCTGTGTCCTGGCCAGGCATAGTGGCTCATGTCTGTAATTCCAGCACTTTGGGAGGCTGAGATGGATGATTCAACTGAGGTCAGGAGTTCAAGACCAGCCTGGCCAACATAGCAAAACCCCGTCTCTACCAAAAACATAAAAAATTAGTTGGGTGTGGTGGCGTGCGCCTGCAATCCCAGCTACTTAGGAGGTTGAAGCAGGAGAATGGCTTGAGCCCAGGAGGTGGAGGTTGCAGTGAGCTGAGATTGTGCCACTGCACTCCAGCCTGGGCAACAAGAGCGAAAGTCCATCTCAAAAAGAAAAAAAAAAGGAAAATCCTTAATGTGGCTGATAGTATTCATTCTCCCTCCACTTCATTGTTCAGGCCGCAGTATATTCTAGACACCTTTCGGTTTCTTAAACGTACCACACTTTTTCCCAGTTCGGAGCATGCATGGGTGCTGTTATTGTTGTCTGGAATACTCCCTTGCTCACACTTCAGCTAATTTATTTTTCTCCTTCAGGTCACAGCTTAAACATTAGCGCTGAGATTCTTTACCCTTAAGCCGAATTGGGTCTTCCTGTTATTTGTTCTGTAGGGATCCTGCAAGTCCTTGTAATGCACACCAGACTTTTGGGACTCTTTCACGGTCTGTCTTTCCTGCCAGTCTTGTGTGTTTTAGGAGGGTAGAAACTACGCGTGTCTTGCTTCTGTTGTGGCCCCTGCACCTGATACAGGGCTTACTTTATATTAAGCACGAAATGAATGTATAAATGCTTGTTGAAAAAAACAGAAAAATGGATGATTTTGCCATTGAAAATATTTTCCCCAGATATTTGTAAATTATTTTTGTTTCATATTCTTTATCTGCTTATGTCTTTTGTTCATTTTTCTTTTGAAAGCCCAGTTTCTTTCTTAAAAATCTATCTGAGCTCTTTATGTAGCACTGATATTAACTCTGTCATAGTTAGCAAATATTTTCCCCCATTTGCTGTATTATTCTTACCTCTCAAGAAGCACCTTGACTGCCTCTAAATGGCCATGCATTGCTGGGAGGAGAAAGCTGAGAATTAGAGCTTTTTAGTGCACATATAAAATGCTTCCTGCCACCTGTCTCTGTTCTCTGCCCCATTCTATTAGTAACAACTTACAAGGAGTCATTAAATTGGGTATGCTGTTACTACCAGACAAAAATAAACATTTAACGGAAGTGGTGAACAATAATGTTTTCACTTTACATGTACACAGCCAACACCTGATTATCTTATCTTTATGGGTTTATATGCACTTTCACGGGAAACTTTCAATCCTAAACTTACACTTCTGTGTTGCAAATCCCCAAGGCTAGTCCATTTTTTCCCAGGAATTTCAAAACATTGTAACAGCAATCCATGACCAAATAGCCTGGAATTTAACTCCCCTACTAAAAGTAGCTATACTTAAATGTTATGACTATTTGTTTTCCACTATTATGGGTGAATGATGGAGTGCTGATTGCTTCTCCTGCGGAAAACTGGTCAAATAATTCATCAGCTAAAAAAAAAGTTTCCTACTTATTTGAAAGTTTTAGAAAGGATTCCCTGGTCACTAATTGCCAACTGTGGCTACAGTATAATCATTCTAGATTTTCTAGACTACAGGCTGGGAGCGGTGGCTCACACCCATAATCCCAGCACTTTGGGAGGCCAAGGCAGGTGGACCACTTGAGGTTAAGAGTTCGAAACCAGCCTGGTCAACACAGTGAAACCCCATCTCTGCTAAAAATATAAAAATTAGCCGGGCATGGTGGCATGCTCCAGTAATCCCAGCTACTCAGGAGGCTGAAGCACGCCTGAATCACTTTAACCTGGGAGTTGGAGGTTGCAGTGAGCCAAGATTGCACCACTGGACTCCAGCCTGGGCAACAAAAGCGAAACTCTGTCTCAAAAAAAAAAAAAAAAAAAAAAAAAAAAAAAAATTATTATATTCCAAAAGGCCCCTATGTGTTTTTTTTTTTTTTTTTGATATGGAGTTTTACTCTTGTTGCCCCACGCTGGAGTGCAACGGGGTGATCTTGGCTCACTACAACCTCCACCTCCCAGGTTTATGCCATTTTCCTGCCTCGGCCTCCGGAGTTCTCGAGTAGCTGGGAGTACAGGCAGCTGCCACCAAGCTCGGCTAACGTTTTGCATTTTTAGCAGAGATGGGGCTTCACCATAATGGATAGGCCAGTCTTGAACTCCTGACCTCAGGTGATCCACCCTCCTCGACCTTCCAAAGTGCTGGAATTACAGGTGTAAGCCACCTCACCTGGCCCAACTAGGTGCTCTTATTCTCTGCCATCTGTTTTCCAAAATCCTCCTTTCCCCTGTGGGTGACCTGAAGATGAGGTTGGGCAATGCTGGGTGAAGCACCCACATCTGTGTACCTGCATGCCTGCAGAACTGTAGGCTGTACCTGCAGTGTGCAGAGGAGTTCTTCTGATTTTGCTCTCTGTCTTCCAGGCATCTGGGCAAACAGTGAGCAGGTACTGGAGGATCAGAGGGTCACCTTCTCGACTGGCAATGTGGAAACTGTTCCAGCCATCTTTGTTCTTCAGGAGTGGATTAGCGCCATGTTCCACCAGGTCCTGGATCACCCCCAGGTTCTTCCTTGTGCAGGCCATCATCAGAGGAGTCCTAAGGCCAACCAGGAGAAGCTGTCAGATGGAAGCAGCTGAGACATGAGAAGCAAGAGGCCAGGTCTTCAAAACACATATATCCTTTGCACAGATGGAAAACCTAGAGGATTCAGGGGTCTGGGAGGCAGGAAAACAGCTTTGACTGGCAACGTCTGTGCCTTCTGTGAAGACACTGGGAGAAATAATAAGGGTAAAATGATTGTTACGAATGTGTACCTAGAGGAGGGATACCTGGGAGACAAAGCTGCTTAGGAGCTAGTTCACAGGATAGCAGTGAATTGGGACAGAGCTAAGAAAACCCACAGAAAACCCTCAAAACATAACCAGGTCTATTCCCCTGCCCCAGTGGGTAAGATGTAGTTCCCTATTTTCCTGAAGAGGTTCACACCCTCTAACGAACCTGACCTGTGGAGTACCAAAATCAGTGTCAATCTAACTAACGAAAGGCAATTGGCTTGTATGATGGTGCAGTACAGTGTCTCTGTGGTGGTGGTGGTTATGCAAGGCTACACGTATGGGATACAATGGCACAGTGCTCTACACACACACGTTGAGGGAATAACTGAGGAATTCTGAACAAGGATATTGATTGGAGCAATGTCAACTGAAACAATGCATTGGTGCAGAAGTAACAGCTAAATGTCCCTAGAACATCGCATCCGGAGACTATCTGTAGCGCACACAATTCATTGGTGACATTCTCTTTGATTATATTCTACACTACTCTGTGCTTTAGAAAGGGAGGCGACTGCCCTGACCAGTTAACTCACAAGGGCAGAAGGAGGGACTCTGCAGGTCATCTGCGTTTTAAAGGAAAGTTGGGCAGGCGGTCCCGGCCGCCACGCAGGCCTTGGGTGAGAACTAGGAGCTGCGAACAATTATGGTGCCCAACGGGACGGAGAAGCACAGGGAACTCGCTACGACTTTGCGGGGAGAGGGAGGCGAGGTGTCTCTCCGCCCCGCACCTACCAGTCCGCCTTCTTCAGGGAGTCGACCGCTGCCCCTCGGCCCAGGAGGTAGCGCACGCAGTTCCGGTGGCCCATGGAGGCCGCCTCGTGCAGGGGCCGCTTGTAGTCTCGGTTGGCGGCCTCGATGTCCATGCCCCAGGCCTCGGCCAGATAGGCCAGCACGTCCAGACGCCCGTGGCGCGCGGCGCAGTGCAGGAGGGTATCCCCGGCCGGCCCCGGGCAGCCCGCTGCCGCCAGCGGCTCCTCCTGCAGGGCGCGGAGCCGGCCCTCCTGCACCAGCCTAAAGAGGCGCCGCGGATCCCGCGGCCGGGCCATCGCCGCGGCTTGGGCCAGGCTGTGCGCGGCGGCGGGCGGGACACCGGCGGCCGGGCAGGGAGAAGCCGAAGGCGAGGGGGACCTTCCGCCTCTTCCCGCGACCCGCCGCGCACCGCCCCGCGCAACCGGGTCCCGGCAGAGCAGCCCCCTCACGCCTCCGGCCTGGTCTCCAGGCGGGCGGCCCCCTCACACTCCCCGGCTGCCCCGCGTGGGAGAAGCCGCAGTCCCGGGCTCGGGGCGGTTTTTCCTCAGAGACAGGGCGGTCCGGGGTGACCACGCTCCAGGGGCGCGGAGGGACCTGGGGACCAGAGAGCGCTCGCGTCCGCCATCCTGAAGCTGTCGCGGCCCGCGCGTGATTCGGCGCTGAACATGTGAGAGAGTGGGGAGCGCCGCTCCTCCGCGAATTCCCGAAGCGGAGGGTCTGGGAGGGCGTGCACGGCCTCGTCTCACGCCGGCAGGGTGGCTCCAGAGTCAGCCGGGCCGGAGCGTGACCAGCCCCGCACGCTTCCGCAGGGACGCCCCAGCCTCCAGCTGCTCGGGGCCGGCGTTCCAGCGCTCCGCCCCCGTCCCCGCCCCTTGACGGCCGCAGCTCCGCGGGGACCCGGGGAGCTCGAAGGAACTCTGGGAAAGTTTCCTCGCTCCTCCTCTGCCCGAGCGGAAGCGCAGATGGGGCGTGGCCCGGTACAGTGGCCTCGCCTCCACCAGTTGCGCATTTCTATTGGTCATAGGGACCGTCCGTCAGCACGCCCCCTCCGGTCTCGCGTCCCGATTGGCCACGGGGGCCGTCTGTCCGGCTCCGGCGGCGGGCGCTTCCCGAGGCTGCGGTGGGGCGGAGCTCGCAGAGGAAGTCGGCGGCCGTCTCGGGCTCCTGGTCCCGGCCAGAGGAGGAGCTCACTGCCGGGGGACGCTGGGCTGGGCGGCCGGCGGCGCGAGCCCGGCGGTGGCGGCGGGGCTCGGGTCCGGAGCGCCACAGTGCGTGAGGCCGCAGACGTGGCAGGGAGCGTGGGAGGGGCTCCACGATGTAGAAAACTTAACCTTCGGGGTCCTGCGCTGGGGGTCCGGGCCCGGGGTGGGGCTGTGGGGGCTCCGGGGGCGCGGGGCCGGGCTCGGGAGAACGCGGGCGTGGGAGCTCGGCCGCCCGGGCCATGGGCAGGGGGAGGGCGCGGCGGGGGTGCGCGGGGGAGGTCAGGGCGCTTACTGAGCTTGGCCAGGAGCGGCCCCCGCGCTGCCCCCAAGGCCAGGAAGGCGCAGCGTTTGGTTTCTCGGGGCTGGAGGGACACGCGCGGGGACGTGGCCTCGGCTGCTGGAAGGCCGGGCTTTCCCGTCTGCTCTGACGTTTTGACCTTGGGCAAGTCATTTTCCGCTGCTCTCTGTCCCTGTGTCATCGGTAGCCTCTCTGTCCCTCACCTGAGCATGGGAAGCCTAAGGCGATGTGGGAGGCCTGGCGCTGGTGGAGGGCACGGCGAGAGCTGGGCAGGCGGTGAGCGATGGAAGAGGCCAGTAGGTGTTGGGTTCCTCACCGGACCCGATTAGGTGCCAGTCACTTCACGTCTCCCTGTTTTCAGTCCCTTTAGCGGGTAGTATGGGAGTCGCTCCTGTTTGCCAGACCTAAAAAGGAGCACCGTTTACATTTTTTATTGAACTCTTTGGTCCGCTGACAACCCTGTAAGGCATCAGTCAGGTTTTACAGGTGGGGAAGTGGAGGCCTGACAAAGTCAGTGAATTTCTTACAGCATTATAGGTAATAAAAGTCTTCTGGAAGGCAGGATGGTAGCGTGTGCCTCTGTGATAAAATACGCGGAGATAAATGAAAAGACTTCTGAAATGGGTCCATGAAGATAAGTCCATTTTACTCGTGAGCAGATTCAGTTTGGTTAAGGTAACAGTGTTGTGGATAGCCGGTGGAGACGGAACTAGTCAAGTATCAGCTTTTGCTGAGGTTATTGTGCTATCGTGCCTTGTCACTCCAAAAAAAAAAAAAAGGATATAAAAGTTGTTTGAAATGCACAAAAGTGTAGGGTGTGCCAGGCAGTGTTCTGACTGCTGCCGTTGAAGTTAGTGCAGATTGGAAGATGAGGCATCTGGTAGCTTCGTACTTGTTGCTTTTACCCCTGCCCCCTTCCAGTTTCAGATGACTCTATCTTCTCTTGCATTATGTCTCTAGTTTCCCTGTTTTTAAAACATAATTGCGACACATAGGTTCACAGTAGGTTGGAATGTATATATTTTTTGAGACTGAGTCTCGCTCGGTCGTCCAGGCTGGAGTGCAGTGGCATGATCTCGGCTTACTGCAACCTCCGCCTACTGGGTTCAAGTGATTCTCCTGCCTTAGCCTCCCAAGCAGTTGGGATTACAGGCATGTGCCACCATGCTCGGCTGATTGTTTGTATTTTTAGTAGAGATGGGGTTTCACCATGTTGGCCAGGCTGGTCTTTAAACTCCTGGCCTCAAGTAATCCACTCACCTTGGCCTCCCAAATGCTGGGATTACAGGCATGAGCCGCCGTGCCTAGCTAGGTTGGAATATTTAAACTCAGGATAATTGGTTACTTCATTGGTGTTCCACATTCAGTTCTGCCTCTTCTGCCTTCTCTGTGAACTTATTTTGGTCTGTATCCACCTTTGAATAAGTAAGTGATACTGCATGTGAATCTGCCCCACAGCCCCTGTGATTTTCTGGGGCTAAAGCTCGGTCTAGAGGGGCGGAATCTGCACAATAAGCTAATGGATGAGGCTGTTTCCTGGGTCTCGCTGTTTTCCGGTTGGGCTGCTCATTTCTTTTGTGCAGGCGTGTGGAGTTTGTGGTCTGGCCTTTACTGTCACTTCACATGTAGTCGTCATTGGTGCCGACTTGCTCCCTGGCTATCTTTCCTTTTTCTCTCGTTGTTTTTCATGAATGTGCAGCATTCAGCCATGCCCATAGGTATACTCATCATATCACATGTTTTGTGATTCGTGAGTGTGTGTAGATGCCACTATTGGTATTAGATTTAGAATTCTAATTTTTGGTTTGTTGCCATCATCTTTTCTCTGCTTAGCCCATTCCTCTATCCCTCCTATGCTGATTTTATTTGGAAACTGAATTTGGATTCCATCTTTGCCTTTCTGGCTGTGAAATTACCTACTTTTAGAAAGCATCTCAAATCTTATATCTGTAGCTGTCATTCACATACCTTTTGAAGACCAGTCTCTTATTTCAGAGGACCTCCCGGAGATTAAACATGGTGTTCCCCATGTAACTTAAACAAAACATTATTTTTAAAACTAGGACTTTTTGGCCTCCCTCTCACTCTGGGGGAAAAAGCGACTTAAACAAAAACATTGTCTCTTGTTCCTTAACATGGTTTTAATGATATTAACATCTCTTTTAACGTTCCAGAAATGTCAGTTATCCTGTTGCTCTTTCTCTTTTATCTTTCTCATTCAGTCTTGTCAAAAAAAGCCATGTTCTTATTCACTTGTCCTCTCTGCCCAATGTCTGCTGCTCTCAGGCCTTTGCCAACTCTCACATAGGTTGGTATGGTGGCTTTCTGACTTGTTTTCCTGACAATCTCCCTGTCTCTCCATCTTCCATCCTCTCTCCCGAGTCACTGCCCTAAAGTGTAAATTGGATCGTGTAATGACTCTGCTTTAAAAATTGGATGAGGCCGGGTGTGATGGCTCATGCCTGTCATGCTACCACTTGGGGAGGCTGAGGTGGGTGGATTGCTTGAGCTCAGGAGTTCGAGACTAGCATGGTCAACACGGTAAAACCCTGTCTCTACTAAAATAAAAAAAATTAGCTGGGGATGGCAGTGCGCACCTGTAGTCCCAGGTGCTCAGGAGGCTGAGGCAGGAGAATTGCTTGAACCCAGGAGGCGAAGGTTACAGTGAGCTGAGATTGTGCTATTACAGTCCAGCCTGGACTGTAATAAAAAAAAAAAAAAAAAAAAAAAATTGAATGATACCTACCTGATAAAGTCCAGTTTCTTTTATTGAGCCCGATTTAGCATTATGTTTAAGGACCTTTGTAGTCTGTGGCTCCAAATTCCTTTTCCAGCTTTGTATCCTGTCATTCCTCATCAGGGAGCCTCTTGTGCTGATGAAACCCAGCTTTCCTGCCACACTAATGCATTGTTCATGCCTCTGTATTTTTGCACACATTGTTTCCTTCTGCCTTACTGAATCCCATGATTCTTTCCAGGTTCAACTCTTCCTGAAGCCTTTTTCAACATGCCTAACTCTATTTACGTTTCTTTACTATCGTAACACTTCATGCATGCATTTATGTCATTTTTATATTGCTTTATGTTTAGTAACTTGTGTTTGTTTTGGTAGCCGCCTTATGGGCAGGCTTATTCACTTTTGTATCACTAATGTCTAAAATAGCATTTAACGCCAAGGATACCACAAGGCAAAGCCCCCGTAGAGTTTATAATGAATCTGGGACATAGCAGATACATAAAAGTAGTTTTATGTGGAATGAATTGACTATAGGAAAAGTCTTTGAAGTATATAAAATTATATCCTAGACCATAAATACTGATCCTTCTCTTGTTTTTTCAAACATTCCTTCCTTTCCTTATGAGAAACATAGAACGGAAAGTCTGGCCATCCTTGCTGGCTGTCATACATGAGTGCTGTCTCCAAGGGAGTCATAGGTATCTCAGATGTGAGAGGATCCAGGGGAGATTGCGCTTACTGCCTGGGACCTTTTGGATTTCTGGAGGAGCAGGCTGTGGTAGCCTGGCTCTGCATCAGTGAATGCCCGGGGAAGGAACTGGAGCTGTATTTTGCTTGCTTTCTGCATTCGTTTCTTTCAGAGCTAATAGGGACACAATATTTTGAATTTTTTCCATTTTGAGTCTACAGCATTTAGTGATATTTTCTTTATAGTTATGTTTTCTAAATACTTTTCAATTTCAATTTCTTCAGTTCTGACATTTTACAATGATTTTTAAAACTGTAATATGGAAATTAAACTTGAGGCTTTCAGAAGCTGCTTTTAAGCTTTCTAGATACAGAGAGAAGAATGTCACAGTAGGAAGTAAACTGGACTGGGGAGTCAGAAGACCCGGGTTCTTGTGTTGGCGCTGTCACTCACAAGCTACGAGGTGACTTCAGGCGAGTCTTCTCTGCTCCCCAGGTTAATCATGGCACAATTGTAGGATTGCTCTGAGGGTCAAATGAGAATATAGGAAAGAACTGCAAAAGCTGTAAAGCACTTAGGAGCTATAGGATAGTTCAGAGCTTCAAAGCCAAGGAAGACAGCCTACACTTGAGAAGGAAGGGCTGTAGCCGTGCATGTGTTCCTTTAATCAGCAATTATTTATGAAGCAATATGTGTTGCATGCTGGGCGTAAATTCTTCTCTACTCCTTCCCACTAGACCAGAGAGCTTTTAGTCTGGGATGGAAGACATATTAAATATAGGCTTATACAACTAATTGTTATTAATATGATATGTAGTACAATAAAATTATATTAAAACAATAATTTGTGTAAGACACATATTAAATGCACACTTACACAAAGAATTGTTACAAGTATTTCGGCTGCAGGGGGTGGTTTCGTTCCTGGCTTGAGTGATTACTTTTATGGTGCTGGAGTGAGAGATAACACAGTTAATGATTGAAATTGGACTAGTCCGTTTTCACAGGCTGCCATTGGACCTGTCAAGTGCCTGAGTCATTGTGATAATGGGCTACATTGCGGGGCCCCTGGGCCATCTCCATAGGGGATGCCAGAGGACAAATGCCCACTTGCTGGTCTTCACAGAGCGCCCTGAGAATAAGAGGCATGTGGGAAACTGACCTAATTAGCTGACTCCGAAACTTGTCCAGATTAGCAAAACTGCCGTCTGTGGGTCTTTGTTAAACTTGGCTATCGTATTATAGTAGTTTCTCCAGTCAGGTACTTTGTGCTAGAGACAATTTGATTTTTTTTTTTAAAGAGCAATTATATAATAATTTTCCTGCCAGGAATTCTGGGTACTTATTGTCTTCATCTTATCCATTTAGGTCTGTAACCTCTAAGTTTTAACATACTTTTTGGTGTGAGTTCTGATTAGTAAAGGTAGGGGAAGAAAGGAAATTATTTGGTATCAATTTCAAATGATCCTGAATGGCTAGGGTAAGCTTTGCTATAGTAACAAATAGATCCAGACATGTCATGACCTCACAATAGAAGTTTATTTTTCAATCCCGTAGCAATGTAAGGAGGCTGCAGGTAGGTCATGAGGTGGTTGGAGTTTGCGTGTGTAGGTATGGGGAGGGCTCTCTTTAAAGCAGTAGTCCGAGGATTGAGGCTGCTGGAGGTTCTTCTGTTTTGAACACCCAGCTTCTAAGGATGTCCTGGGAATCAGCTTCCCAGTTAGGGGGAAGAGAAGAGTGGAGGGCAGGCCTGGAAGAGGCACGCGCTGCTGCTGTTCCCTTTCCGTTGTCTGGCGCCCAGAGGTACAGTGACATCTACCTGCACACAGGACTGGGAAGTAGAGCCTGGCTGTGTGCTCAGGGAGAAGAGCAGCAACGTTCTTTGCAGCGAAACCTGAAACACTCAGTTTCACTTTCTGTGACTTGTTTTGTAAGTTGTTTTTCAATAAAGGAGATTAAACAAAAGAAGCCAGGCAAATGAAAGCACAGCGGAGGAGTAGCAGACATGTAGTTCTCACTGCGGAGTGCTAGAGTATCTGTTATTTCCACCTTGTGCACTTTGACGGATGAGGTGATAGACGTGGTTCCTTCCTTTTAGTGCCCAGTAGTAGAGTTTTTGTAAGGACTCATTCAGGGGAGACTGAGAAGGGTCTCGTCTCCGTCAGGGGACCTCACTAGGGCGAGGTGTGGGTCAGAGTTGGCTGGGAGGGGACAGACTCATCAGGGTGAAAAGATTTGAGGGGTGGTGGAGGGCCAAACTGCAGATCATGACCACTTTGAAGTCAGCAAAGGCCAGGAACCATTGGGCGAGGGCTAAAAGCTGAGGGTTAGCAAAGAGGTGTGTCCTAGAATGGGGACCCCTGAAGTGGAGGACCGAGAAGTCACACTTTAGAAAGCTGTCACAGAAAAGGCAATGTGGGAATGAGCTTACTTAAGTCTGGGGAACATTCCATTTGACATAATGGTTTGGGTACATTCTGGTTTTTCTGTCCTGACACCTGAGGGCTCTAACACATTTCTTTTGGTCATTGTGGAAGAGAGTCTCCAAGGGTGGGGCACACATGCCCAATTTGGTATGTAGGGAGACCAATTTCAACCACTTTGGCAGCCTTGTAGAGTTTGCAAAGCCCCATAAGTGATTCTGATCTCTGCACCCACAAGAACCCCTAGTTTAGACACAGCTTCCCTTTGTCTGTGTGTGTTCACCATGACACGTTCCAACTTCACCCCTGAAGAATCACAAGCAGCTTCTAACAATAAATGCCCTTTACGGAGGTGTAAAGTGCATTTGCTATGTAAGGAGGGAGGCATACCATGAGGTTTGGGTGACTCAGGGAAGGAGGATTTTTATGGAAGAGGTAGCATTTGAGCATCTTTATTTTGATAAAGTTATTTTTGAATTGCTTTTTGAAGAGGTATTAAGCATAGAAGGGTGATTAGAATTCTAGTGTAGTGTTTTGGTTTTATTTATAACCATTTAGCAAGAATATTAATGCTATTAAAATAAAACTGATGGGCCTTTTAGGAGACACTCGGATTGGCGTGGTAGTCACATAATTCTTCTGATGCTTCGGTTGCAAGGTATTGATGAAGATTTAGAGATAGGTGTTGTCACCCTCAATGTGGGTGACTCGACTACTTATATATTGTCTCATTCTCTGAATTCAGCATGGCAGGTTATTATAATGCTCATTTTCATGAGTTAAGGCTTTGGTGATGAATATACCTGCCAAGTGGAGGTCTTCTGCTGTACCCTACAGCCTCGGAGAGGCTTTAGGGGAATGTAAAGTGTAATGGGTATAACTACAGAGGAGGTGGACACAGGGGTCCTGGCTCCCAGTTCAGGGCATCACAGCACCTGTCTCTGAGACCAGAGATAGTTTAGTTTTCCTGACCCTCAGATGATGTCAGAAAACTTATTTTTGATAAATATATCCAGTAAATCCAAGGGGTGGGGGATTCAATAAAAGTGCCAATAAAAATCCAATGAAAGTACCAACTCTACCCCTTAGTTACCTAAGATGTAGGTAACTCATCTTACCTGTATCTTACCTAAGATTTCATCTTACCTATATAGAGGCCAGATTGCCAGTTTAGGGCCCCTCCCCCAGTGCTGAACCTCAGCTCCTTCCAGGGTGGCTTCATGCCAGAACACACTGGAATATACTGGAACTCCCCGGAAGCACAACACGGTGTTCCAACACTCCCATTAGCTCTTTCTGTTACTCCTGTTTCTTTGTTAGATTTCTGCAAACACTTAATCTTCTCAACAAGCATTTTAGATTCAGCTGTATTTTATAAGATAGATACATAAATATTAATCTCTTCTGTTCATAATTACCTTTTCCAAAGTAGTTCCTTTTGGGACTGAACATTTTTGTTGTTCTCTCGTCAGTCTGTTGTGAGGTACCAGGGAGGTCTTCTTGTGGGAGCAGTTCTACAGTACATTCCTAGGGGTTGAGTGTAGGCTCCTGCACCTCCCAACCGAACCCTCCTCCCTGCTCCTCCCCCTCCTGGATGCACTCAGTATTTGTAGAACATTCAATGGACTGCTGCCTCAGTCCATTCGGGCTGGTATAACAAAATACCATAACTGGGCTGCTTCTAAGCAGAAGTCTCTCACAGACCTGGAGGCTGGAAGTCTGAGATCGAGGTGCCAGCAGATTTAGTGTCTGGTGAGGGCCGCTTCCTGGTTCATAGACAGCACCTTCTCTTTTTGTCCTCACATGGTGGCATGAGTAAGGGAGTCCTATGGAACCTCTCTTGTAAGGGTACTAATCCCATTTGATCCCATTTGTGGGGACTCTCCCCTTATGACCTTATCAATTCTCAGAGCGTCACCTTTTTTTTTTTTTTTTTTTTTTTTGAGGCAGAATCTGGCTCTGTTGCCCAAGCTGGAGTGCAGTGGCACAATCTTGGCTCACCGCAACCTCCACCTTCTGGGTTCAAGTGATTCTCGGGCCTCAGCTGCCTGAGTAGCTGGGGTTACAGATGCCTGCCCACCATGCCTAAGTTTTGTATTCTTAGTAGAGATGGGGTTTCACCATGTTGGCCAGGCTAGTCTTGAACTCCAGACCTCAAGTGATCTACCTGTCTTGGACTCTTAATGTGCTGAGATTACAGGCATGAGCATCATGCCTGGTCCAGAGCCCCACCTTTTCATACCATCACCTTGTGGGGTGAGGATTTCAGTGCATGAATTTTCAGGGACGTGAACATTCAGTCCATGGTACAGACTATGTGTCTGGCTCATGCTATCTGCATACAGAGGATACAGCAGTGAGTGAGGTGGGCTAATTGCTCACCTTGGAGCATGCTTATTGTCTTTTCGACTCTCAGGCATGTGATTGAGACATCTTCATCTAGTTGATGGTCATGATTAATGCACCGTTGTCACAATTAAGTGACTGCAGAAGGCCTCGATAAAGAAATTCTTACATACTTCACAAAAATCCTTCCAAGGTTCATCCTGCATGTGTAAGTACCTTTTCTGTACGGATCTGCCAGCCTTGGTTTGTAGATGTTTCCAAAAGCTAAATTTAGAAGGCCGTCGTAGATTTGGGTGGGCATCAGACCCTTCAACTGAGCCTAATTTTCTCACTGGTTATGTGCCTTTTCATTGACTTTCAGAATCCTTCTGGGACCTGACACACCCATTCAGCTAAGCAGGCCTGCAGCTGGCCTGAGGTCCTGGGTTTCAGATTTGAGGGGTTTGATGTTGGTCATTTGGCTCCTTCTTGGTTTTTTTGTTTTGTTTTGTTTTGTTTTCTTCGTGATTTTATCCATGAAAGCTTTTCCTCTCCAGGCCAGTTTGGCAGTAGATGTTCACCTCCTACTTAAGTGAGGTATTCACTGTTGGTAACTTTCTTCAGTAAGTGTCTCCAGTTATTTATTTTTTCCTTTTTTCCTTATCCTTTAGCAGGACACATTGTGTCTCCAGTTCTAATTGTAGATATTGTACTGACCAGCTCTGAAGCACTTGGGACTGTTTGAGGAGAGAGAAAAGCAGGCATGAGTCCACTCTCTTGGATCTGTAGGGCCTGTGGATTTGCTGCCTGGTCTCCTGCAGCTGCTCCTGCCATTGAGCTATGTGTGGAGCACCTCACCCAGGATTTTCTGGTGTTCTGGAAGCCATGTTGCAGTCATGTCTCTTTTGCCAGTATGCCCAGAGGTCCCCATTCAGGCAAAATAGTCCTTGGGCTATATTTGAAATACGAAGGGCTTTAAACAGGAAATAAAATTTCATGTCTTATTTTTTAAAAAGAGAACAAGACTTTATGTTTTCTTTCCCATATAGAAAACTTCAAATTTGGTTTTTTAATGTAGAAGAACTTCACATTCATGCTTGTTTCTTTGTGAATAAGTTGATTTGTTGTTTTAGTCTAGAGAAACTGGTCAGCAACTTTACAGAACCAGAACAAACCAGCACAAAAGCATCAAAGTGGGGGGCGGGTATTTGGTTTTCTGTTCATAATAAGCGAGACATGTTACTGCTTTAGGTTAGAAAGGTATTCAGGAATGAACAAAGACAGCTTGGAGTTTAAAAAAAAAAAAGAAAAGAAAGGTATATTTCCAATAATACAGAATTGGCTATAATTAGGCTGCTACACTTCCTGTTTTGCCATTAGGTGGCATCTTTATAATTTGAAGGATGTTTCAGTGTCTCATGCAAGCTAATCAGATAAGCCTTGTTAAATAGAGGTAACAGGTAAGTTTGTTTGCATGGAGTTTTATAGTTTGACGAACATTTTTGGGCAAATTTTCTCATCTGTTCCTGATGACACCTATCAGACTTAGACGAGATCAGGCGCGTTAAGGGTGGTATGGCTGTAGACCTATTAGATTTAGAGACCTGAGGTGACCTGAAGTCATAGAGTTACCAGGTGGCCAGCTGAGGGCTCCAGCCCAGCTCTCCCGTCAGGCCCTCTGCACACTCACTGCTCTGTACCATGCTGCTTTCACAAGAGTGAGCATATCTGAGTGCTAGGGCTTGGCACTCATGGGGTTACACCCTGCTTCTGAGTTCAGGTAGTTAGAAGATCTGCTGTGTCCTTTCAAAGGGGCTCACAGTATGAGTTTTATGTGTAGAATTGATTTTGGAAAAGTCTGTTGTTGTTTTTTTTTTTGAGACAGTTGCCCAGGTTGGAGTACAGTGGCACAACCTCAGCTCACTGCAACCTCTGTCTCCCAGATTCAAAGAGATTCTCTGCCTCAGCCTCCTGAGTAGCTGGGATTACAGGCGTGCACCACCACACCTGGCTAAATATTTTTGTATTTTTAGTAGAGACAGGGTTTCGCCATGTTGGCCAGGCTGGTCTTGATCCCCCCACCTTGGCTTCCCAAAGTGCAGGAATTATAGGCAGGGGCCACCATGCCCAGCCTACTGGAGTATTTTTAGGACCTGTGAAAATATGATACTCATAGAACCTGAATCTATCCTCTTTTGACCATCTCCAGTACAGGCTAACTTTTTTTTTTTTTTTTGTGATGGAGTTTTACTCTGTTACCCAGGCTGGAGTGCAGTGGCATGATCTCGGGTCACTAACCTCTGCCTCCCGGGTTCAAGTGATCTCCTGCCTCAGCTTCCCGAGTAGCTGGAATTACAGACGTGCACCACCACACCTGGCTAATTTTTGTATTTTTAGTAGACAGGGTTTTACCATGTTTGCCAGGCTGGTTTTGAACTCCTGACCTCAGGTGATCTACCTGCCTCGGCCTCCCGAAGTGCCAAGATAACAGGCACGAGACACCATGCTAAGCCTAATTCTTATTTTTAAGAAGTGTATATGTTATATTTCAGAGTTTAATGGCATAAGGAGGTAGCTAGATCTTACATGTAGTAACAGATACAGAAGTATGGAGAATCTTGGTTACACATAGACAAGACTTACCGGAAAGATGAGTAATACAAAACCAAGTATTTCAGTACTGTTGAAACAAAATTCTAGGCGCAACTGCTGCCGTAGTGTGTTGCTAAGGGAAGATGTGAAGTTTTCTCCTCTAACGGTCCTGAAAAGGATTTGGATTCTTTTCCATTTGGGGGCTGGGGGAGCCTGTCCTGTCCTTTCAAGTCAGTTCTCAGTACTGAGGTGCTCTGGGGGCTGGGAGATGTGTGTCCTTTGGTTCTCAAGAAGTTTGCATATTATCATGATGTTTTGCTTCTAGTTATGTGCTTTTCATGTTATGTGCTTTTTGCTACAATTGAAAACTTTAACCATTTAACAAAAAAATGTTATAAAAGTTTATTATTTAAAAACTATAGCCAATTCCCAAATATTTTTGGCTATTGTAGAAACATAAGTGGCCTGTATAAAGTTGAGGAAAAGATGCCAAGCCTCAGTATATCCACTAATGACAGCTTTTTTGCTCTGTTGCTCAGACTGGAGTGCAGTGGTGTGATCTCGGCTCACTGAAACCTTCACCTCTAGGGTTCAAGTGATTCTCTTGCCTCAGCCTCTTAACTAGCTGGGATTGCAGGCATGCGCCACCACGCCCAGCTAATTTTTGTATTTTTAGTAGAGATGGAGTTTTGCCACATTGGCCAGGCTGATCTCCAAATCCTGGCCTCAAGTGATCCACCCACCTCCGCCTCCTCACGTTCTGGGATTATAGGCATGAGCCAGTGCGTCCAGCCACAGCATTTTCTTAAATGAGCATTTCATGATCAAGGCTTCTAGAAAGTATAAGTAGAAAAAAAAGTTATCTTAAGATCCAAAATGTTACTTAGGATTCTTTCTTCAATTCTAAGGGAGAAAAATGCTAATAAACTGTGAAAGGACAAAGTTGGTGGGCAAGGGGAGAGGAGAAGGGTTGGCTGGGGTGTTGACAGAATCGTGCCACTGTGCAGAAACTTGAGTATAATTTGCTGGCTAGCTTGTAGAATCAGTGATAACTAATGAATATCCCCTTTCTTCTACCTGCTGGTACGAAACAGTGAGACGGTTTAAGCGGAAGCATCTTACTGCCATCGACTGCCAGCATTTGGCTCGGAGTCACTTGGCTGTGACCCAGCCCTTCGGTCAAAGATGGACAAACAGAGATCCGAACCATGGTCTCTATCCTAAACCCAGAACAAAAAGAGGGAGTAGGGGTATGTCTCCTCCAAAACTCTTGCATTTCAAAACCTGTAGTGTGTGGGGTCTTTGAATATCTCCTAGTTTAAAAGTATCTGTAAATGTTGCTGCTGTGACTTGAAGTCTTGATGCAATAGCTTGATACTTTTTTCATTATTTGTGAGTTTTGCATGAGAAAAAAAATTTTTTTTTGAGACTGAGTTTCATTCTTGTTGCCCAGGCTGGAATGTGATGGCATGATCTTGGCTCACTGCAACCTCTGCCTCCCGGATTCAAGTGATTCTCCTGCCTCAGCCTCCTGAGTAGCTGGGATTACAGGCACACACCACCACACCCAGCTAATTATGTATTTTTAGTAGAGATGGGGTTTATCCATGTTGGTCTTGAACTCCTGACCTCAGATGATCCACCTGCCTTGGCTTCCCAAAGTGCTAAGATTACAGGCATGAGCCACCGCCCCTGGCTGAGTTTTCCATGAAAATCCTATGCTATTATCAGTTCGTAAAAACTGGGGAAAAGTGTGATGGAATGAACACTATTAGCTTTTGTAAATTATAAAGTGATAGAAAACATGGGCCAGTGTCACTCTTATTCCAATCCAGAAACACTCTGATTAGTTGACCTTTTGTTTGTCTTCTCTGTCCAGTATCTGCCACTAGATCCATGTGTCATTATTTTTCCTCCAAAATGTTCCCTCATCCTAAGCCCTTTGTCACCTGGTACCTGGACTACTACAGTAACCCTTCTTCTTGACTTCAGATTTTCTCTCTTCTAAATCAACTGGACTGTCCTCTATGTACCAAATGAATTCCTGCTTTCATTAATAAATCTAGGTTGCCTTATTTCCCTTTCATGTAATTAATTTCAGAATCCAACTCAAGTATTATCTAGTTGGCTTTTGTTTGTTGTTGTTTGAGAAAGGGTCTTGCTCTGTTATTCAGGCTGGAGTGCGCTGGCACCATCTCCGCTCACTGCAGCCTCTGCCTCCTACCTCAGCCTCCCAAGTAGCTGGGACTACAGGCATGTGTCACCACGCCTAGCTAATTTTCGTATTTTTTTGTAGAGATGGGGTTTCACTATGTTGCCCAGGCTGGTCTCAAACTCCGGGGCTCAAGAGAGCAGCCCACCTCCGCCTCTCAAACTGCCCGGATTACAGGTGTCAGCCACCTTTCCCGGCCTGGTTGTCTTTAAATATTGTGTGTTTTTCACTTTGGGAACTACTATAACCAACTATATGAGGCAGTTTGAAACTTAGTTATATGCTGTCTGATAACTGAGTTTGTTCCATATGTAGAAGGCAGTTTCTTTTCTGCCTTGAATTCTTTACTGACAAGGACTTGTGAGGTGGCCCTGACCAGGTGGTAAGGTCTCAATGACTGTGGATGTGGCTGGATTCAACAGTCGAAAGATACCAGGATTTGGCTGGGAGCAGTAGCTCACGCCTTATTTATAATCCCAGCACTTTAGGACGCTGAGGTGGGAGGATTGCTTGAGCCCAGGAGTGCCAGACCAGCCTGGGCAACATAGTGAGGCCCCATCTCTATTTAAAATTATAATAATAATATTTTTCAAAAAAGAAAATACCAGGATTTAACCCAGGTCATATGGATTTAACTCATAGTAATAGTGACTTCAGAACTCTGGGTTTCTATCAAATTGCTTAAGAAATAGTTATTTTTTTCACTAATATAGAAGAATATCTGTTTCAGTTTCATAAATTTTTTTAAAGGCTAAACTGAATTTCAGTCCATTCGCTTATTTTCCAAAGTGAGAATTTTGGCTACGACCATTTAGGAAGGAACTGTATATTACTGATAAGGCATTTACTTCTTTGGCATTTAAAAATAATTTTCAGGAGTTTGCAAATGCTGTGGGATGTGTGAAATCACCATTTAGGCTTCCCTATGTGCCTGAAAAGTCTATGAGTCAGGGAACATAACCATTTTTCATTCTACACTTGTCTCGGAATCATCGGTGCTTAGTAAATGGCCATTGAACAAACATGTAGAAGAGATTAGGTACTACTATAATACTATAAAGATAATTCTGAGTCCCACCTTTTTATTTTAAAATAATGTGTCACCTTCACAGGAAGAAATACAAATAAAAGCCGGGCACGGTGGCTCACGCCTGTAATCCCAGCATTTTGGGAGGCCAAGGTGAGTGGATCACTTGAGGTCAGGAGTTGGAGACCAGCCTGCCCAACATGGCAAAACCCTATCTCTAAAATACAAAAATCAGCCGCGCGTGGTGGCGCACCTATAGTCCCAGCTACTTGTGAGTCTGAGGCAGGAGAATAGCTTGAACCTGGGGGGCAGAGGTTGCAGTGAGCTAAGATCACACCACTGTCCTCCAGCCTGGGTGATAGAGTGAGACTCCGTCTCAAATAAATAAACAAATAAGAAATAAATAAAAATAAAAGAGATTTAGCACTGTCAAATGAGAAGAGTGAGATTTTCAGAATCCTGATAATCCCAAGCATGTGAATTTCTGTTTAAGCACATGGAGGCTTCCCGCTGTAGAGTGAGTGGGAGTGGTGCACTTTGTGAGTGGCGGTGTGGATGTGAGCTGTCGCCTCCTTTTTGTCTGTCCATTCAGGTATTCCCTGTGTACCCTGTTTCTCTGTACTTGTATTTACTGCAGGGAGTATTGTGGCCATCCCACCATGTGGAGACCGGTCTCTGTCTCTTTGTAAATGTGTGTCTGGTTATATGATAGAGCCAAATGTAAATATTGTTTGGATTAGTTATTTATATAACCAGCCGGCCCATAAATATACTCTTGTCTTTTCCCTCTGGTAACATAGATAATTGAAAATTAGTTTGTCTTATTTGGGTCAACAGCAAATCAACAGTCATTGTTCATTTCTCATCCATCCTGTTTGGGTTCTCTCTACAGGTCAAGGATGTCAAAGATGCATCCCTGAGTTCTTCCTAGCAGGCAAGCAGCCGTGCACCAATGACATGGCCAGAAGCAATTCTGTTGGCCAGGACAGCTATCAGGACTCTGAGGGTGACATGATCTTTCCTGCAGAGAACAGCTGTGCACTGCCTCAGGAAGGCAGTGGAGAAGCACTGCTGGGCGCTTCAGGGTCTGCCCCGCCCTCCAGGAAGCGGGCTCGGTCCTTTGAGGAAGAGAGTAACCAGGCTATGGGGACCAGCCGGTGGGATGGAGTTTCTAAGAAAGCCCCGAGGCATCATTTGTCTGTGCCAAGCACAAGGCCTAGGGAGGCCAGGCGAGAAGCAGAGGACAGTACATCTCGGCTCTTTGCAGAGTCTGGAGAAACTGACCAAGATGCTGGGGACCTGGGTCCTGATCCCATTCCTGACTCATACTATGGGCTTCTTGGGACCTTGCCCTGCCAGGAAGCGCCGAGCCACATTTGCAGCCTGCCTAGTGAGGTCCTGAGGCACGTGTTTGCCTTCCTCCCAGTGGAAGACCTCTACTGGAACCTGAGCTTGGTGTGCCACCTGTGGAGGGAGATTATCAGTGACCCATTGGTGAGTGAGTGCTCGGAGTCAGGAGATGGTTCCTCTAAAAGCACATGAATTTGCTAAATGCACACTTCTAATTAGAGGATCTTTTCAGACATGGTTTCCATTTGCCTTCAGAAGACATTCAAACTCCTTAGAGGCATTTAAGGCCTTCTGTGTCTGCCCCATTCTATGATTCCAGCCTCTTTGCTCACTTCCACTCAACACATCTTCCCTGTGTTCTGTCTATAGCTCATCTGCTGTGTCCAGACCACAGACTGCACATTCCTTCCCCTCCCTGGGTTGCTCTAATCCTCCCACCCTCCCCATTTGGAGGTTTTTTTTTTTTTCTTTTTTTCTTTTTGGAGACAGAGTTTCCCACTGTCACCCAGGCTGGAGTGCAGTGGCATGATCTTGGCTCACTGCAATCTCTGCTTCTGGGTTTCAAGTAATCATACTGCCTCAGCCTCCCCAGTAGCTGGGATTACAGGCATGCATCACCAAACCCAGCTAATTTTTGTAGTTTTAGTAGAGATGGGCTTTTACCATGTTGGCCAGGCTGGTCTGAAACTCCTAACTTCAAGTGATCTGCCTGCCTTCGGCTTCCCAAAGTGCTGGGGTTATAGGTGTGAGCCACCGTGTATGGCCCCACCACCCTTTTTTTTTTTTTAAATATAAGCATCTATAGCTATAAAGCACTCTCTTACAACAGCACAACAGCATTCATTGCATCTCATAAGTTTGGTATGGCATGTTTTCATTTTCATTTGTCACAAGATATTTTCTAATTTTCTTTGCGATTTCTTCTTTTGACCCATTGGTTGTTTTAAGAATGCATTGTTTTTTTTTTGTTTTGTTTTGTTTTGTTTTGTGACAGAGTCTTGTTGTATCACCAGGCTGGAGTGCAGTGGCGCGATCCTAGCTCACTGCAACTTCTGTTTTCTAGTTTCAAGCAATTCTCCTGCCTCAGCCTCCCAAGTAGCTGGGACTTCAGACATGCACCACCACACCTGGCTAATTTTTTTTGTATTTTTAGTAGAGGCGGGTTTTCACCGTGTTGGCCAGGATGGTCTTGATCTCTTGACCTCGTGATCTGCCTGCCTCGCTCGTCCTCCCAAAGTGCTGGGATTACAGGCTTGAGCCACCGCGCGTAGCCTAAGAATGCGTTTTTTTGTTTGTTTGTTTATTTTTTGAGACAGAGTGTTGCTCTGTCACCCAGGCTAGAGTTCAGTAGCTTGATCTTGGCTCACTGCAACCTCCACCTCCCAAGTTCAAGTGATACTTGTGCCTCAGCCTCCCGAGGAGCTGGGATTATAGTTGCACTCCACCATGCCTGGCTAATTTTTGTATTTTTGCTGGAGACGGGGTTTCACTTTGTAGTCCAGGATGGTCTCAAACTCCTGATCTGTCGCAGCCTCCCAAAGTACAGGGATTACAGGTGTAAGCCACTACACCTGGCCAAGAGTAAGTTGTTTAATTTCCGTATATTTGTGGATTTTTCAGTTTTCCTTCTGCTATTGATTTCTGATTTTATTCCACTGTGATTTTACAAGATAATTTGTATACTAACCTCAGTGTTTCTTAAGTTTGTCGAAACTCGTTTTGTGGCCTAACAGGTGATCTATCCTGGAGAATGTTTCATGTGCCCTTGAGAGGAATGTATATTTTGCTGTTTGTTGGGTGGAGTATTCTGTATGTGTTTGTTAAGTCCATGTAGTCCGTAGCGTTGTTCAGGTCCTCTGTTTCCTTGTTCATCTTCTGTCTGGTTGTTCCATCCATCATTGAAATGGCGGTGTTGAAACCTCCTACTATTACTGTGTTGCTGTGTGTTTCTACCTTCAGTTCTGTCAGGGGTCATTTCCTGTATTTAGGAGCTCTAATGTTTGGTGCATATATATTTATAATTATATCTTCTTGGCGAGTTGATGCTTTTATCATTATGTCCTTTGTCTTGTATAGCAATATTTAACAGACAAAATTGAGTTGAAGTCTGCTTTGTCTGATATTAGTATAGCCAGTGCTAATGTTTCAGATAGGGAAACTGAAGCTATGGCTTTTCCCAGATTCTAAAACAAGTTAGTGTTAGAACCAAGACCAAGACCCAGTTCTCTTAGTTTCTGACCAAAATTTGTATAACATTTCTGCCTGATTTGCCTGACTTTTGAATTGTGAGCTGTGATTGCTTTTCACTGGTAGAAGATTATCTATGTGTTTGTGGTTTAATCTGCTTTCTTTTCTTTTCTTTTTTTTTTTTTTTTTTTTTTTTTGAGACAGAGTCTCACACTGCCACCTAGGCAGAGTACAGTGGCTTGATCTCGGCTCACTGCAACCTCTGCCTCCTGGGTGCAAGCGATTCTCCTGCCTCAGCCTCCTGAGTAGCTGGGACTACAGGTGTATGCCACTACGCCTGGCTAATTTTTGTATTTTTTTTTCAGTAGAGACAGTTTTGCCACCTTGGCCAGGCTGTTCTCAAACTCCTTACCTCAAGTGATTTGCCCACCTCATTAATCTGCTTTCTAATGGGCTCTTGTCTTGTGTTATTTTGTTTGTTTTTAACTACATAGTTCATTCCTTGGAAGAAGCTGTACCATCGATACCTGATGAATGAAGAGCAAGCTGTCAGCAAAGTGGATGGCATCCTGTCTAACTGTGGCATAGAAAAAGAGTCAGACTTGTGTGTGCTGAACCTCATACGGTGAGCTTCGTCTCTGCTCTAGGGAAGGTGTCTTTGAATTCTTCCCTGTACATCAGTGCTTATGGTCACCCTGCTCACGGCCTCGCCTGTGAATGTCTTACAGATACGCAGCCACCACTAAGTGCTCCCCGAGCGTGGATCCTGAGAGGGTGCTGTGGAGTCTGAGGGACCATCCCCTCCTCCCCGAGGCCAGGGCATGCATGCGGCAACACCTCCCTGACCTCTACGCCGCTGCTGGGGTACGTCTGGAGGCTGTGGGAGAAGGCAGCATCTTATTTCACTGGAAGAAAGTGTACTGGTGATTCAGTTCAATTGAGGATGACTTTATATTTGTTTTTAATGTCTTTATTTAATCTCTGAATGCTTTGAAACATTCATGTTGTCATTGTTTCAATTATAAAATGCCATAAACTATAGATTCTTAGATTTAGAGGAAATTAAAAAAAAAACATTTAGTCTGACTTCCCATTTGGTTGAGGAATCCTCTCTGAAATATTTCTCAAAAGTGGTCATCTGGCCTCTGAACACTTTTAATAATAGGGTTTCTTTACAAGACAGCCCACCCCATTATTGATAACTTGGCTTATTTGAAAGGGACAGAAAAATTCAGGGTCCTGCTATAGTCACACAGTGAGGTAATGAGAAGCTGGAAACAACCCTCAGTCTCCTTGACTCTTAGCCCCGGTGCTCCTCATCCAGTGCAGGGGTTCCCCGATTTCATCTTCGAAGCTACGTGCAGCCTCTGCCTGTGTTCTGCTGGCCACAGAAGGCTGGGAACCCAGGCCACTGCATCTCTCTTTCTGTTGAACAAGATGATTGTCGATGGTGGTGGAGCGGGTCTTCTTTCACAGGATGGCTGTAGTGAGAAGGGATGGGACGTTCCTTTCCTGGAATGCGTTCTTTAACACAGAGCTGCGTAGTAACTTAAGAATGGTACAGGCCAGGTGTGGTGGCTCATACTGTTATCCCAGCACTTTGGGAGGCCAAGGTGGGCAGATCACCTGAGGTCAGGAGTTCGAGACCAGCCTGGCCAACATGGTGAAACGCTGTCTCTCTTAAAAGGACAAAAATTAGCCAAGCATGATGGCATGTACCTGTAGTCCTGGCTACTCTGGAGGCTGAGACAGGAACATTGCTTGAACCTGTCAGGCAGAGGTTGCAGTGAGCTGAGATTGCGCCACTGCACTCCAGCCTTTGTGACAGAGTGAGACTTTGTCTCAAAAAAAAAAAAAAAAAGAAAAGAAAAGAAAATTAAGATCTCTGTCCACTATTGATTGTTTCTGTGTAAGTGAACATTTACGGAGACTGCTAATTAGAACATGCTGTCTTCACAAAATAAACTTTCTATAATTTCGTATTTATTTAACTTAGCATGAACAGTTATTACTAATAATAACTAGCAAGTTAGTACCGCAATGCTGGAGAATTGCCAGACTTTATTTCCCCCACAGCCTGCATGCGGCCTTCTGTGTCTGCATCTCTCATGCCTCTTGGGTGGGTGCCCTCTGCAGACTGTTTTGCCCTGGCCCTGCCAAGCACTTGTGGGCCAGAGACCCCTGGTGGCCTGGAGAGTAGGGTGGGAAGATGACAGGGAGCTCATGTTTTTAGACTGTCCCTCTATCCAACGTTCTATGTTAGATACTCATCCTGTTAATTAATTTAAAATCTCCAATTTGAAAGTGATGAGAAGGGTCCAGAGCAAAGGGAAGGACTCCTCTGTTTCCCAAATACCACTTCCTAGAGTTTGGATTCAGTCCAGACAGTCTAGCTAGCAGGTGGACCCCTGGCTTGGGTTTCCTGGCTCCTTCCTGCTGTGATTTGTATTAACCATGGCCTGTGTTTGGGCTGTCCCTCCCTCCCCTGTGCACCTGGCTCCCAGGGTGTCAACGTCTGGGCTCTGGTGGCGGCCGTGGTGCTCCTCTCCAGCAGCGTGAATGATATCCAGCGGCTGCTCTTCTGTCTCCGGAGACCCAGCTCCACAGTGACCATGCCAGATGTCACCGAGACCCTGTACTGCATAGCCGTGCTTCTCTACGCCATGAGGGAGAAGGGGATTAACATCAGCAATAGGTAATGCCACGGGAGGAAGGGAGGGGATGCTGGGATAATGGGAGAGTCCAGACATGGCAGCAGATCCAGCCCTGCCACTTAGCAGTGTTAGCACCCGGCAGGCCGTGGAACTCACCCTTCTCCACCTCATGAGTTTGATGTGGAAAGGAAGGTGAGAGTGCCTTATGAACATGTAGTGCTGGGCGGCTGTGCGGGGCCACCAAGGCCGATTTTACCATCACGGATCCTGCAGCCTTAGGGGGAGCCCCTCGCTAAGAGAATCCCTCCCTATTCACCGTTATCCTCTCCTAGGATAACGTTAGGCTCTGCTTCCTACGTTTTCCATTTGTGGGATGGAAAAGACTCGTCCACCTTATCCTCCATGTGGAGGAGGCATTCGTGTGTGAGCTGCTGATTCACAGGGTCCCTGATGGTGGCCCTCAGAAGGGTGGGGAGTGCTTGGTGGGTCGTGTGCATTTGACAAACACCAAACACCCGTGCGTGTCTGGTAGTTGTCCATGAGCCGGCCCACTGTGACAAAGAGGAGATTCCTGATCTAGTTAGCGCTTCAACACAGGAATTTCAAGGGACACAATTCAGTCCATGGCAGTATGTATGTTGATTTTTGTTGCGTTTCTATATTTCTTCCTGTTTTTTTCCTGGGAGATAATAGAATCACGTCAGAAATGTTGGATTATTAAAGGTATTTGTTGCGTTCAAGAGGTCAAGGCTTCGAGATGGGCTTTTCTTGCTCTGGGGATGGGGAGCAGTGCTCTTGACTGTGGGGGAGGCCAGGGGGTGAGCTTGGATTGATTCACCTCCTGGCCTCCCCCACAGTTGAGGGGAGACTTGGAGAGGCTTTGGAATGGCATGTGCCAGATGAGTCTGACAATGTCCTGTGCCTCTGCTGATTGAACTTTGTCATCTTTGGTCCCTTTTGGTGACTTGGAGGCTGCTGTTTTCTGGTCCTTGATAATCAGATTTTGTTATCCATAGTGGAGTCCCTTTTCTTGGGACCTTAAAAGACAGAATGTGTTTATGCTTATAAAGCAATGTCACGTCATAAGAAGCCACCAAGGCTCAGAAAGAGGCTGGTATTTTTATCCGCAGGTGTAGTAAGTATCATTCAAACAAGAATCTCATAGCTAGGAGCTGCGTTTCCCTTTGCTGTCCACTGGTCCTTAAAGCTTTTCTGGTCATTTGTCTCTTAAAGTCAGAGCTGGTGCTCTCATTCTTTGAAGAGCTTGTCCTGGTCTCTTTCTCCTCTTGGTGATGTACATAGAAACTATACCTTTCCCAGGACTGTGCTATCTGAGAATAATTTTGCCAGCCATAGATATATTTAAGTCCTTTTCTTTCTTTCTTTTTTTTCCCATAAAATGATGGTAGATATTTTCTTTTTAGAAATGGGGAGGAGTTTAAATCCATCTGAGGAAAAATAAGATACAGATTGTGACTTGAATTTGAAACTTTCTAAATCTACTTTTTTTTCTGTTAGGATTCACTACAACATTTTCTATTGCCTATATCTTCAGGAGAATTCCTGCACTCAGGCTACAGAAGTTAAAGAGGAGCCATCTGTCTGGCCAGGGTATGTACATATGTCAGTCGGTGTGGGTTTTGTCTTCTGTTCTTGACTCTTCCCCATACTTAGGGAGGGAGATGTTTTGTTTCACTTTAGCAACGTCATTGAGGCATAATGTGCATTGTGTAAAATTCACCCGTCGTAAGAGTGTAATTCAGTGATTTTCAGGAAATTGCCTGAGCCGTGCGTCAGCATCATAATCTAGCTTTAGAACGTTTTTATTCCTTTAAGGGAAAGGCCTTGTTTTGGTCAATTTTTGTTTATCCAGTTTGTCTGTTTGGTTTCTGGACAGTGTATCCCTTGGGTTTTTCATGTCTTTCTGTTTTTCTCATTTCTCTTCTGTAATGATTACAGCAAGAAAACCATCCAGCTTACACATGAGCAACAGCTGATTCTGAATCATAAGATGGAACCTCTCCAGGTGGTAAAAATTATGGCCTTTGCAGGTAAGGGAGCTCACATCAGGTTCACAATGTCGTTGTTTTTTACCTTTTCTCCCTGTATCCCCTTCCCACTACCCACCAGGGCATCTTTGCTCTGATCTGTCATCCAACTAATAATTCGATAACAGATCAAATAGTCTGTCTCAAAAGCAATTGGCCAAGGAATACTTGCTTCTCCAGACCACGCCAGTGAACATCCGCAGTAGCATTCCTGTTCAGACGGATAGTTCACAGCAGTTGTTTGTGGGGTAGATGCCACGGGGATTGAGCCCAGCATTGTGATGTGTGCTCAGGCACTGATTGCTTCTGGAGAGGGAGGTCCTGTTAATCCCCAGCCCAGTCCTGTTAATCCCCAGTTTTGTAGGGTGATGTCTAGAGGGCCTGCCTTAGATTTGATTTTAACCTATATTCATAAATCTTCAATTATCCTGCCTCAGTCAGCCACGCGATCTACTTATAGCCTCCTAAAGTACTTGGTTATTCTTTCGTCACAGCCTTTGCTCGTGCTATTTGCTGTGTTTTTCTACCTATAATCTCTTCCAGCTCCTTTTGTGGCTGAATACCCTGCTAACAACAACAACAACAATATATTAAATGTCTGTAGTGTACATGGCATGGTGCTGATCCTAATAGTATTCCATAAGATTGCTTAGTTATTTTATAGATGAAGAAATTGAAGCACAGAGAGCCTTGCCCCAGGTTGAATAAGTGTATACGTGGTAGAGGTGGAATTCAAAGCTGGACCTGTCTCTTTGTGGAGACATGCCTTTTCCCCTCCCTAACCCTCCCCTCCTGCCCCGGAGGGTCATTTTTGCCCTCGGAAACCCTACCTCTAAGTGATACCCTACCTCTAAGTAATACCCACTTATTTCTGAGAAGCAAACTGAAGCCCATGAGGTCAAGGGGGTCCGTCTGTCCTTTGCCCCTCAGCTGGAGCCTACCCGAGCTGAGATCGCAGCCCACCTTCATCCGGCTTTAAATCTGTCGCTTTTTTTGTGGCACAACTTTTATCAGCACTGAAAAGCCTGTCACTATCTTACTCTCAAGACAGAGGTGTGATAAGCCTGGACAAGGCCTGATGGGGGATCCCTGGGCATGTCTTGTCTGGTCAGAGGGTCACCTCCTTTCCTCCTGGCTTCCCCAGGCACTGGGAAGACCTCAACCCTGGTCAAGTATGCAGAGAAGTGGTCTCAGAGCAGGTTTCTATACGTGACATTCAACAAGAGCATCGCAAAGCAGGCTGAACGCGTCTTCCCCAGCAACGTCATCTGCAAAACCTTCCATTCCATGGCCTACGGGCACATAGGGCGGAAGTGAGTACTGCTGTCACTAGTGGCGCTGTTGATGCGGTCTTACTGTATTTCCAGTAACGGTGACATGTGAGCTTACAGCACAGTGACCCTGAGAAAGCATAGTGCGGTTATCTCTACCTATAGGCAGGACATGTAAATAAAGGTTTAGCCATTTGTACTTTTCTCCCGTAGCAACGTACTGTTTGCATAGAAAGCTGTCTGGCTGAGAGGGGTGTTCTCATGGAACTGAGGCACAGAAAGTCAAAATGACTTGTTTAAAGTTCAGAGTCTCACAAATCCTGATCAGTTTTAGGCTTTCCTTGGAAGGTAGTGAGGAAGACTAGGCCGAGGTACACTTGCCCCAGCTGTCCTGGATGTAGAGCTTTCTGAGTGTCCCTCCGGGACCTCCTGGAGCCCAGCTTCATGGTGGAATAAATAGCAGTGTCTGCCATGAGCTTGTCCCTCTCCTGGGTTGGTACCTGTGAGTCCTGAAAGCTGTTTCCAGTCAGACATGGACCATGTAGAACTTTCTTGCTTTAAAACGATTGATCTCCCCTGTGCGTGACACTTGAAGCTACCTCCTTGTGACGTTAGAGTGGAGGGGACGTTAAATACCATAGAACCAGGAGTGCCACATGCTGTTTATTTGGGATGGGTATTACAGGTACCAGTCGAAGAAGAAGTTGAATCTGTTCAAGTTAACACCCTTCATGGTCAACTCCGTCCTTGCCGAAGGGAAAGGTGGATTCATAAGAGCCAAGCTCGTGTGTAAGACTCTAGAAAACTTCTTTGCCTCGGCTGATGAAGAGCTGACCATTGATCACGTGCCTATCTGGTGTAAGAACAGCCAAGGACAGAGAGTCATGGTTGAGCAGAGTGAAAAACTGGTGAGTGTCTAAGAGTCTAAAGTGTCAGGGGTCTGTGGCCGGGGGAAACAGGGAGTGTGATCCAGTATTATTTCTTCTTTGATTTCTTCACAACTGTTCGTAGGAGGTTGAAGGTGGGAGGGTGAGGCCATAGGCCCATGGTGATGGCTGTGAATTGTTGGGTATTTTCTCCTGTGGAGGACACCTATGACCATCACACTTAAGCCTCGGAGTAGTCCTCCCACTTAACAGAGAAGACAGACGTGGAACAACCCACCTCAGTTTGTAAGAGCTTGTCACTCGGGCTCCTGTACCTCAACTCTGATCTCATCTGAAGACTGGGAATCTCTCTTCCGATTTTCTTGGTTATTAGTTCTATGGAATAGATTTTGCTAGTGGGAAAGTCTGTTTCTTATTTTTACCAAGTCTTTTCAATCATTTGCCATTGTTTTTATGAATTAAGAATCAGTCATAAATCTAGAAAAACAATTTGGCCTTTTCTGGTTCACCTAACTGTTGTGACCTCTGCCTTATCGTGGGCCTGGCATCATGGCCCAGCTGCTTCCTGTCTCAGTGCTGGAGACCCTGTGGGCATGAAGAGGCTGTCGAGGAGCCCCAGGAGGTTAGGGAGGTACCTGCAGACCCCTTTCTGTGATGACGCCCTGGCTACATTGCTATAGAGCAATGTAGGAATTGAAAATGTGACTGCAGGGTGCTGCCTTTGCCAGGGTCTTAAACTCTGGGTTACCATATGCCTTACTTCCTAGAATGGTGTCCTTGAAGCAAGCCGCCTCTGGGATAACATGCGAAAGCTGGGGGAGTGCACAGAAGAGGCGTACCAGATGACTCATGACGGTAGGCGGCTGCCGGCTAGCGGGGACTGGCAAGTGGAACCACTTTTCTTGCATTACAATTCCTGCCTCTCTCCTATTTTTAGGCTACTTGAAACTCTGGCAGCTGAGCAAGCCTTTGCTGGCCTCTTTTGACGCCATCTTTGTGGATGAGGCCCAGGACTGCACACCAGGTGATACACTGTTCAGGACATCAATAGTCTCAAATACGTAGAAACAGTGCCGTGATTATGTAAGACAACACCTACGTGAACTAAGTTGATTATTCTTATTTGTGATAAAGAAGAGGATCTTCTTAATTCGCCTTAGGATTTCAAGCTGCCCCTTCCCCTCACCCAAGCAGATTTCTCTGTCACCATAGGTTTTGCTTAGGTTGTTCTTAACATGTTGACCAAGTGTAGATCAGCAGATGATAGGGACCTAGACTCATGCTCAGTGGGAAGAGATTGTCCACTGAGAGGGGGAAGCTTGTGTTGTATGTTTCTCAAGTGGCTAAGAGAGAACAGTGTTACGAGTCTGACTTTGTAGGTCAATTTTGAGTGCTATAATATTAGAGAAGACAATTTGCCTCATTTTAGATTTGCCTGTGTTGTTTCCTTACATTCCAACCATTCATCCAGGGCGAAACAGCTGCATTCCTAGGACCAGAAACTTTCTTTGTCCATTATAAAATAGCTGATTTGATGGAGTGTGCCTGTCCTGCAGGAAAAGGCGACTCGGAAGTCCAGTGTGCCCTGATGTAGCTTCGTGGAAGTGTTTTTGTCCTTTTCTTTTTGTGGCCTGGGGTGGAGACCTCAATAGTTTCTCACTTTTCCTCTCGTTGGTTACAGCTATTATGAACATAGTTCTGTCTCAACCATGTGGGAAAATCTTTGTAGGGGACCCGCACCAGCAGATCTATACCTTCCGGGGTGCGGTCAACGCCCTGTTCACAGTGCCCCACACGCACGTCTTCTATCTCACGCAGGTAAGCGCGCTCTCTGCCTTGGAGGCCCTGGGCCCAAGTGGGCAGGCATTGCATCTTCTTCCCCGTGTCTTATGTGCTAGGCCCTGTGCAAGGTGGTATGCCAGGCTCACCAGATCTAGCAAATCCTTGCTTCTAAGCAGTGGTTCTCAAAGTGGTTCTCAGGGGTCCACCAAGTCAGACTGTTTTCATAAGAGGTGTTTGCATGGCTGTCGTCTGAGGAAGAGCTGTTGCAGCTGAACTGTGAACTGATGGCTCCTGCTGCCTTGTACACAACGTACTAACACACTGAGAACAGTTGTTAGACCAGTGCTGGTTGTTCAGACTTGCGTATTTGGCACTTTTTCAAAGACAAGTGAAACAGGCTGCGACTTCAGGGAAAATAACTGACAGTGTTTGTTGTTAAAGATGACATCTTTGTTTTCAAGTGAAATTAAAATTTTAGCAAACTCCCATAATGAACGCGATAACTCACAGCGTCCTTGATTGTGCAAAAAGGTTATTATGCCCTCCTTCCTTTCCAATCACATGTCTGTGTGAGGCTGAATTTTCTTCCTGGGTGTCAGCCAGGATACCATATCACAGCAGACCACGCAGATGTGAACACAGGAAGCCGGCTGTCTTCTGTGATGCCAGGCATTGAAGAGATTTGCAAAAATGTAGCACGGTGCCATTCTTCTTGCTGAATTTCTTTTTGTTCTGGGAAATATAGTTATGTTTCAAAAAATATGTTCCATATGTTGTCATATAAGAGGTTTTTAGTTGGGCATGGTGGCTCCTGCCTGTAATCCCAGCACTTTGGGAGGCTGAGGTGAGGAGATCACTTGAAGTCAGGAGTTCAAGACCAGCCTGGCCAACATGGCAGAACCCTGCCTTTACTAAAAATACAAAAATTAGCCAGGCGTGGTGGCTCACACCGAGCTACTCAGGAGGCTGAGGCAGGAAAATCACTTGAACCTGGGAGGTGGTGATTGTGGTGAGCCGAGATCGTGCCACTGCACTCCAGCCTGGGCAACAAAGTGAGACTCTGTCTTAAAAAAAAAACACAAAACATTTTTAATAGTTTTTAAAAACTGAATTAAAGTTTCTTATATGGTAAAGAGATAGATGGATAGAGCTCACGCAAATAAAAGCTCTTTGGAGGCTTTTTAAGTGTGATTTTTAAGTGTGATGCATCCTGAGACCAGAAGTTTGAGAACCACTGCTTTTAAGAAATTCATTTCTAATTAGAAGAGATGTGTGACTTGGATGAAAGTATAAAATGCTGTGTTTCGCGATGTTACTGAAAGTCCTATAGGTGCCTCTGACTCTCCCGTTGAGTTCCTGCCTGCTGTGGTGATTAGGGTGGCATCAGTGCTGAGCTGTTTTCTTCTTTTAACAGACAATATTTTTTAGAACAGTTTCAGATTTACAGAAAAATCGAGAAGAGAGTTCCCATATATCCTACACTGAGTTTCCCGTTACTAACATCATCTTACATTAATGCAGAACACTTGTCACGATAATGAACCAACGTCGATACACTATTATAGACTGAAGTCCATGGTTCATTTGCATTTCCTTAGTTCTGAAATAGTGTCTTTTGCTACTTCAGGATCCCATCCAGGATCCCACATTACATGTAGCCATGTGTCATTTGGCTCTCTTGGCTGTGACAGTTTCTCAGACTTTCCCCATTTATGATGACCTTGACAGTTTTGAGAAGTACCAGTCAGACATGGGTAGGTTGCCCCTGTGCTGGAATTTGTCTAATGTTTTTTCTCATGGTTAGGCTAGAGTTCTGGGTTCTGGGAGGAAGACCACAGAGGTAAAGAGCCATTTTCATCCATGCTGTCACCATGGCTCATGACGATGTTGACCTTGATCAGCTTGATGGCTGATGTAGTGTTTGTCAGGTTTCTCCACTGTAGAATTCCTCTTTTTTTCATCCTTTCCGTACTGGATGCTTTGGAAGGAAGTCCCTATATGCCTTCCATCCTCAAGGAGTAAATCTTGCAGAATCTTCATAAATTATTTGGAATTCTTCTGCAAAGGAGATTTGTTTCTTCTTTCCCATCTATTTGAATATTCCATCGTTTATCTACCTGAATATGAACTCATGGATATTTATTTTATAATTTTGCTGATGGTTCACTCTCAGTAGTTTTATAGCAACAAAGTAGTGTTTGTTGAAAGTCTAGTTTTCATTTGACTGTTACTGGTATTCACCAAAGCACCTGAACTTGTGTGTGCATGGAACCAGGCCATATACACTCCGAGTGTGGGGAAGAATGCTATCTTACCAGCCTGAGGGGGTGAAGAAAGTAAGGTCTTGGGCTGAGTTTTGAAGGTTAGGAAGTGATTTTGATGGATGAAAAAGACTTATAGGCAGACAGAAAAAGCATGAACTGAGGCAGGACAGCATAGGAAATGCATAGGTGGTTGTGCTACTGCCGTGGCTGGTTGGTGCAGGGCAGTGGTTTTTTTTTTTTTTTTTTTTGAGACAGAGTCTCACTCTGTCACCCAGGCTGGAGTGCAGTGGTGCGATCTCGGCTCACTGCAACCTCCACCACCCGGGTTCAAGCAGTTCTCCTGCCTCAGCTTCCTGAGTAGCTGGGATTACAGGCACGTGCCACTGTGCCCAGCTAATTTTTTTGTAATTTTTAGTAGAGATGAGGTTTCGCCGTCTTGGTCAGGCTGGTCTTGAAATCCTGACCTCGTGATCCACCTATGTTGGCCTCCCAAAGGGCCGGGATTACAGGCCTGAGCCACCAAGTCCAACCTAGGGCAGTGGTTTTAAAGTTAGTGTTGAGTGGGATCTCAAAGGCGGGGGGAGAAGCCCTCCTTACCCTGTCTTAATCTTTTGTATGATTTAGACTTCACTAGATTTGATTTGGAGAAAAGGGGAGATTTGCTTGAAAGAAAAGTTTACTATTGGTATTGAGAATAATGGAACATAAAGACTGTCGGGTTGTGAAGCGCTTTGAAAGTGAGACTGTGAAGTTCTGCTTCCAGGCCGGGGTGTTGGGAATAACTCATTGGTCTGGCCCGGCCAGGCTGTGGTGGCAGCAGTGGAAATGCACAGACACACTGCAGGGCAGACTACTGACTCCCTCTGTCTTGTTGTTTTCCAGAGTTTTCGGTTTGGTGTGGAAATAGCTTATGTGGGAGCTACTATCTTGGATGTTTGCAAAAGAGTCAGGAAAAAGACTTTGGTTGGAGGAAACCATCAGAGTAAGGCCTTTAGTTACTCTTCTCTTGTGTTACAAAAGTTTCCCTCTTTATTTCGATTTTCCATAGAGTTTGTGCTCTCTCCCTAAAGGTGGCATTAGAGGTGATGTAAAGGGGCAAGTGGCCTTGTTGTCCCGGACCAACGCCAATGTGTTTGATGAGGCCGTACGGGTGACGGAAGGGGAAGTCCCTTCGAGGATACATTTGATTGGGGTAAGAGTACATTTCTGTTGACCACTTCATGCACAGAAAGGCTGCAGACGAACATACCCAATGAAAACGTTCACCTTTTTTGGGATTATCATGCAAGAGAGCATTTGGGATTTTGACTCTTCACTGGGCTACACTGTGACTGGTCTCTAACCCTGGCGATTCTGATTATGCCAGTGAAACATTCCTGGAAAGGTAGACCCTAGAAGGGCTGGGGACCTTGGTTTCTACTCTTCAAACAATGAATGCCCTTCTTCCCTTGACAATGCCAGTGAGGCCGTGGGCTACTGGAAGCTTTTCTGGTTGTGTGTTGTCATTAGTGTGAGAGCAGCTGAGCTGACAACATGCGGAGTACACATCTCGACTCTAGTTCTGACTGGTCACTAACCATGTGTGGCTTGGGGCAAGTCACAACTTCTGTGTGCCTCATTCTCTCCATCTCTGAGATAAAATAATGCCTTGCCTTACCTGTTTCACAGGGAGTTAGGAGGATTTAGTGGCATGTTTACAGCATTTTCAACCCTGAAGCAAAGTTATATGACCAAAAAATACTCATTCATTTATGGAAAAAGATTTTCAAGAGCCTACTATGCATTAGGCACTCAATAAATATAGTAGTGAATCATAATCAAAGGGTGTTTTAAGTTTGTTATTTATAAAGACTATATGACGATGGTATAGAAATTTTGGAACCTAAAAGAGAACACATAATCCCAGTGTTTCGTATAATAATTCTTATTTTTGCTGTTTTTGTCTTTGTCCTTATAGATGTGTATTTTTGCATAATTGCAATTATAGCATCCATAAAAATGGATGCTTTTTTTTACTCAACACATAGGCATCCTTTCTTTCATTGCTACTGTAATGACCATATAATATTTGGTCTAGTAGATGTAACATAAATTAACCATAGTCACTGTTGTAAGAGAATAGTGTTTTTGGAATATAATCCACAGTGGCATGATATAAAGTAAGTGGTTCTCTTCACCTCTCTTAAAATCCACTTGTTACCTGTACCATATGTCATTACATGTGATCACACATCTCGTTGTGGGTTATAATGTCAACTGTGTTATTTTGCCCGCTGTTTTATGTGAGTGTTTTACGTGTCCCTCCCTAAAAGATGACAAGCCCTTGGAGTGTGGGTCCTGGTTGTGTCTGTCTTCTGTGCAGGGCCTGGTGCTGTGTGAGTGCTGGAGCCCAGCCAGTGCTCAGCAGATGCTCTTGGTAGATCTGGGCTAAACAGGACAGTCAGGCTGTCTCCTCCAGGAGCTGACCTGTTAAAATGTAGAATGATCTGGACCTAGAGACATTCTGTAGTTTTTTTTTTTTGAGACAGAGTCTCACTCTGTCACCCAGGCTGGAGTGCAGTGGTGCAATCTTGGCTCACTGCAACCTCTGCCTCCCAGTTCAAGAGATTCTCATGCCTCAGCCTTCCAACTAGCTGGGACTATAGGCATCTGCCACCATACCTGGCTTATTTTTGTATTTTTGGTAGAGAAAGGGTTTCACCATGTTGGCTAGGCTGGTCTCGAACTCCTGGCCTCAAGTGATCTACCTGCCTCAGCCTCCCAAAGTGCTGGGATTACAGGTGTGAGCCACTGCAGTAGCCTGAAGTTCTTTTCTCACAAGAAACAGTGGTAAGTATGCATGCCCAGCACTTTGTATTCAGGTGCCATTTGGATTCCTTGCAATCATCTCACGTTCCTGGAAGGCACTTAAATTGGCCTTTTATTGATGAGAAAGCAGTGTGCAGCTATAGGTCTTGCCCGTTTTGAAAGCATAGGAAGAGTTTGAGGTAGCAGCCGTAGCTGAGAATGTGGTTGCTGTGAGTGCCAAGGCCCCATGGCAGTCTTGTGCTTACTGCTTAGTGAAGTTTCCTGCTTGCCGCCCGTGCTTTGGGTGGAACTCAAGATTCATTTCCAAGAAATCATCTCATTTCAAAATCCCATCCCTGCATTTGCTTTATTTTGTTTTGTTAAAGCAACAACAAACAAAACAAAACAAAAAACAACAAAAAACCAAAAATCCCACCAAAAAACTTTTTCAGGGGATTAAATCATTTGGATTGGACAGAATCATTGATATTTGGATCCTTCTTCAGCCAGAGGAAGAACGGAGGAAACGTGAGTACCCGCCTGGCCTTGGTGTGTTGGAAGGAAGCACCCAAGTGACAGGGATGAGAAAGAAGCAGGCCTGGTCTGAGTCAGGGCCTCGTTTCCCTCCAGAGAAGGGCGAGCTAGTGTTGCTCTTTTCCCATGACGAGTGAGGTACCTCAGGCCTCCTGTTTTCATAGGTACTGACAGATTTTTCCAGATGCTTCTCGCAGGAGCCTCAGTCTCTTTTCTGACACTGGTCCTGTAGACTGTCTTCCCCTGCATCTTTCTGTCTGCCTGGGCAACTTTATACGTTCACTTCCACATGGGCCCCAAGTGGTAACGCTGAGCATTCTATAGCGCTTTTCTTTTCCTGTTGGCTGCGCTATTGCAAATCCCTGTGAAGTAGGTGAGGATCTTGAGCCTAGGGTTTTGCTCCTCAGTCGGAGACGAAGAGGCTACCACACTGCACCGACTTGCCCAGGGACACACAGCGAGTTAGTGATGCAGTCAGGCCTGGAACCTGTGTCTCCCCACTTCAGACCGTCCGCTCTCATGTGGCGGGTTAGGAACTTGCAGTACCTGCCACCATCTGTGAGTGTAGCTTGTGTCACATTAACTTGTGCGTGTATTCTCCTTAGAAAACCTCGTCATTAAAGACAGATTTATCAGAAGATGGGTGCACAAAGAAGGTTTTAGTGGCTTCAAGAGGTATGTGACCGCTGCCGAGGACAAGGAGCTTGAAGCCAAGATCGCAGTAGTTGAAAAGTATAACATCAGGATTCCAGAGCTGGTGCAAAGGATAGAAAAATGTCATATAGAAGATTTGGACTTTGCAGGTAAGGGAAGCAGTTGGTTTTTACCTTTCCCCAAGAGGAGGAACAGGTGGTCTTCTACTGTTTCTTTTTTTGTTTTTTTTTTTTTTAGACAGAGTCTTGCTCTATTGCCCAGGCCGGAGTGCAGTGGCATGATTTTGGCTCACTGCAATCTCTGCCTCCCGGATTCAAGCAGTTCTCCTCCCTCAGCCTCCCAAGTAGCTGGGACTACAGGCGTACGCCACCATGCCCAGCTAGTTTTTGTATTTTTGGTAGAGATTGAGTCTCGCCATGTTGGCCAGGCTGGTCTTGAACTCCCGACCTCAGGTAGTCTGCCCACGTTGGCCTCCCAGAGTGCTGGGATTACAGGTGTGAGCCACTGCACCTGGCCTCTTCTGCTGTTTTTACCCTGCGTGAAATATCCATGAGCAAGAATGGCTTTATAGGTTAAAGGAAAGGGAGCAGGGCCCTGGTTCTTCTTTAGGGGCTAGTCCTGGCTCTGCCACGTGTAATGTCAGGCAAGCCATGCAGCCCTCTTGAGGGTTCTATCCCTTATGTGTTAGATACAGAGGGTGAGTAGAGCTGCTCTGGCTTTTGGGATGTGGTTCTAAGAGGTTCTAATTCTCCTGTAACTAATCTTTGACTTTTCCCCTTATCTTTTTTTTCTCTCTGTTCCCGACCGTTGTTTCCTCTTTCCCTCTTTTCCCGCAAAACTGCACATAGGCAGGAAACATTAGAGTTCAGAGTCAAGTGGGAAGCATATAAAGCATATATGTTTTTGTCATCTCGCTTCTTTCTCTTTGAAGCCCCACCTAACACGTGCTGTGTTTTTATCCTAGAGTACATTCTGGGCACTGTGCACAAAGCCAAAGGCCTGGAGTTTGACACTGTGCAAGTTTTGGATGATTTTGTGAAAGTGCCTTGTGCCCGGCATAACCTGGCCCAGCTTCCCCACTTCAGAGTTGGTAAGGACACGGGCCGGGAGGTGCTGAGTGCTGTCGAAGTGAGCAGTGACTAGAATGCTTCCTTTTCACTGCCAGGTGTTTGTTGGATGGTGTCGCCTGCGGGTAGGGCACTTCTGGAAAAAAAAAAAACCCCACAAAACACCTCCTAGTCCTAAACTTTGGATTCTTGTACTGTGTTATTTTTTAAAAAAACAAAACTTCCCCAAGGTGTACCCCTCTGGGGGCTGCGTGTGGGATGGTGATGGTTACGATGGCCCTGTAAACCGCAGCCCTCTGAGCCCTGCACTGCTCTGAGCTCTGGTTTTCACCATCAGATTTTGAGTCTCCAGCCTCATGAAAGCTTTAAAACATAGTTGACCTGCTTACCATGGCATTTTTTTTCCTTTAATTAATTCCTTTTCTTTCTTTTTTTTTTTTTTTTTTTTTTTTTTTTTT